>NC_090025.1:17845544-18035544 GCF_037176765.1 Anolis sagrei | reverse complement strand
TATTTTAGAATATATATATATATATATATATATATATATATATATATATATATATAAATTAAAAATCTTTCCCACATGATAATTAATTTAAAACACAAACTGAAACATTATTTAGATCAAAAATATACATTGTGTTATATTTAAACATTTAGTAGAAACTTAAATAGTGAGTAATTCTGTCCACTGTAATTAGGAGTTTTGTGCAAGTCAAACATTTCGTAAGCATGATCACAAAGAGTTTCCTATTGTTTTCTCTGGGAATAGAAGGACTCAAAGCATGCAATAGGATATGTGTTTGACAAATATCCTGAAAATCCTGTAAATGCAAATGCAAGAGATTGAATCTGGGATCTTTATATATGCAAAGTGTGTGCTCTTTTTCATTGAGCTATAGCCGTTCCCTAAGGAGTACTTCAAATAATGGTGGAAGGCCTATTCTCCCATGTGGCTTTTAATTCAAATGATTCAAAAGACCTGCATCAAAGGCAAAAAAACAGAAAGAGGCCCTGGTAAGATTTTCTTGTATAAACTAATCTTCAGCTTCTATTCCAGCTCCATAGGATATAAATTTGGAAAAACATGAGATTTGTGCCCTTTAATATTTCACATATGAAAACCAGGGCATGTGTGACTAAATAACATCATAGAACTGTAATGTTGGGGTGTGTTTACAATGCAGAATTAATGCAGTTTGACACCATTTTAACTGCTATGGCTCAATGCAATGGAATCCTGGAAGCGAAAGTTTGGTGGCCCACCAGCACTCTTTGGCAGAGAAGGCTAAAGACTTTGTAGAACCATAACTCTCATAAGTCTGTAGCATTGAGCCATGGGAATTGAAGTGTTTTAGGAGGCCACCTTGGACCCCCCTCTGGGAGAAAGGCAGCATATACATTAATAAATAAATAAAAACAAAAGAGCTGCCAAACTGCATTAATTCTATGGTGGAGACACACTCTTGGAACAGTCTCTGCACACCATCTTCCAGCCTCCTGCCTATAGCAGAGTGTGGCCAAGAAGGCAAAATTTATTTTTATTTATTTATTTCATGTCAAAAGCATTGCATACATAAGGACCACAGGCAGCTAAATAATTTTGACCAAAACCAGACAACAGTAACCGTATTGTCTGTAGCTTTAAACAGTTCTTCTTCTGGGTTGTTGTAGGTTGTTCGGGCTATATGGCCATGTTCTAGAAGCAATTCTTCCTCTGTGCATGAGTCAGGGCATTGTGGACAAACATACAGGAGTGGAGTTGTTTGTTTTGCTCCACAGTGACACAAGATGAAGGATTCTTCTAGGTGGTGCCATTTTGCCAGGTTGTCTTTTGATCTGCCCACTCCATTTCTGAGTCTGTTCAGGGACTTCCAAGTTACCCATTCTTGGTTTGCCCCTGGAGGAAGACCCTCTGGGGGGGGGGGGGGGGCATCCAGTTGGGATTTCCTGGTTTAGCTGCCTAGATGGATAATCTTGCTGTTACTGGGGGAACATTAAGATGAGTGGTGGTTCTCATGAAGCCTTTCCTTGATTTGAGTCTACTGGGAGGAGGCTAAGAGCCATGCAGTGGGTGGCTTTCACAGTGTTCAACCCTATTTCTGGCCTTGGCCTCATGTAAGCTGCTCCTAATCCCCTTTGGGGAGGTGGTGGCAGGGTATAAATAAAGATTGTTGTTATTGTTGTTGTTGTTGTTGTTATTTCTCTCACAGTTAGCAGCAACCTCCATCACACATTCGGGAGGGGGGGGGGAGCAATGCCAACTAGCTTGTAGAGTCTATCAACATATGTAGGTTTGTGATTATTCTCCCTGTTTCGTTCAGTGCTATATTCACCTGTTTTGTGTAGGAAGGCTTGTTCCAAACAGGGTAGGTATACTCAGCAGTTGACAAGGCCGGGGCTTATGTTCTTATTAATTTTGGTTCAGCACTCAGTAAGTTTCCACAGGATGTTATTGCGTGCAGCTACTTTGTGCTTGGTGTTCATGCAGTGTGTCCTAAATTATAGTGTTCAATTAAGGTGACACTGAGATATTTAGGACAGTTATTAATGAGGAAGAAAAGGCAAGCTATGAGAGGCAGTTGTTTGATTTTGTCAAGAGTCTGTTGGGAAGCAAAAGATTTTGCAGCTTCCTCCAAACACCCCCCCCCCCCTCAATTGAGTGCAATCTCCATTTGCAGCAATGGAAATTAAGTTGAAAATGAAGAAAGAGAGGAGATTCCATCTGAACATTAGGAAGAACTTCCTGACTGTGAGTGTGGTGGAGGCTCCTTCTTTGGAAGCTTTTAAGCAGAGGCTGGATGGCCATTTGTCAGGGGTGATTTGAATGCAATATTCCTGCTTCTTGGCAGGGGGTTGGACTGGATGGCCCATGAGGTCTCTTCCAACTCTTTGATTCTATGAAAGTGGGACATAATTTTATAGTCAACTGAAAAAGTGGGATGAGAGAGGATCGATTGGGACAGTTGGAAGGGATATGGACACCTCTCAACAGAGCGCATTTGTGGTTTCTTTTCCATTCAGCAGGACTCTGTATGTTCTGCTCAAGTTGTGTTTTGTCCTAACGTCTCTTTTATTGCCATGCCCCAAACCTCAACACAACCTGTTTCTGTGACCATTCAAAGGCCATAGTTGTTCCTTCATGATGGCACGGCAGGAGCCTGGAGGATGCCTTTATTCATGCTTTCAAGGGGGTTGACTGATGGCAGTCACTTTGCTTAATTGAATCTCCTGCCGCATCATCTGAGAAGGAAAGGCCTCAAGATTTCACTGGCCAAGACAATCCAAGGCCCACAATGAAGTTTAACCTGCTCTTTCACTGACCTTCTGTTGCTATCTGCTATTTTTCTGGTTTACACTAGCAAAGAACAGGGATATTTAAACCAGGAATAAGAAACATAACACTGTTTCTTTCACAAATCAATTCCAACATAAAAGGTAAGATGAAAGCCCTGTTTGATTTAATCCTAACTCTACATTCTTGGTTTCCAAATGTTCCAAAACATTTATATGTTTTAGACAGCAGGCCCTCACTAATAAATGAGGTACTTTGCGATGCTGTGTTTATTATGGATTTTGACCATAGTTGGATGGTTTAATTATTCTGGCACCTGAGTTAAACTGGGAAGAATAAAGTAATTCCTGTGGCAGTTGGCTAAATGTGATGAGCAATATCACATGGGATCCAATGTGTATGTAATGTTGGCCCTCCGCATTTGATGGTTTAACTCTTACAGATTGGATTATATGCAGATTTGATTACTATGGTTTCTCAAAGACTCGCTACCATAAGTCCTCCAGCATAACTCTGTGTTCTTACTTACTTACTTACTTACTTAGGCGATCCCTCGTTGTTTGAGTAGGATCGTCTTCCAAGATTGGTGTACTGGTGGTGGGTCCGTAAGTGACTGTGGAGCCCTGTTCTTGATCTGCATCTTCTCCCACGGTGAGGGCATTGGTTTCCAGGTAGAAGATGGTCCTGGTCGGTGTTGGCTATACGCACCTTCCTCTTGACACTTTTCTCTCTTTCGCCCTCCATTCGTGCGTATTCAAATTCTACTGGTCACAGCTGACCTCCATCTGGAGCGCTCAAGGGCCAGGGTTTCCCAGTTCTCAGTGTCTATGCCAGAGTTTTTAAGGTTGGCTTTGAGCCCATCTTTAAATCTCTTTTCCTGCCCACCAACATTCCATTTTTTGGGTTGTTGTAGGTTTTTTCAGGCTATATGGCCATGTTCTAGAGGCATTCTCTCCTGACGTTTTGCCTGCATCTATGGCAAGCATCCTCAGAGGTAGTGACCTCACTACCTCTGTGGATGCTTACCATAGATGTAGGCAAAATGTGACAGTAGTCAGGCATTCGGAAAATGAGGGCAGTCCAGCTGAGTTGATGGCATAGGAGCATCGCTTCAATGCTGGTGGTCTTTGCTTCTTCCAGCATGCTGGCATTTGTCAACCTGTCTTCCCAAGAAATTTGCAGCATTTTTCGAAGGCAATGCTGGTGGATTCGTTCTAGGAGTTACATGTGACGTCTGTAGATAGTCCACATCTTGCAGGCGTATAGCAGGGTTAGGAGAACAATAGCGTTGTAAACAAGCACCTTGGTATCCCTACAGATGTCCCAGTCCTCAAACACTCTGTGCTTCCTTTGGGAAAATGCTGCACTCACAGAGCTCAGGCGGTGTTATATTTCAGTGTCAATGTTGAACTCTTGTGTTCAACATCCAGTGGAAATGGACCACAAAGTTACACTGAAGGACCTAGAGATTCCTGAAAAGTGTTCTCTCAGATAAAAAGTAGTGTTTGTGATGAAATGAAAATCGTGCGTAGTTCACGTTTGACCAGTCCACACACTGTCTTGTCAGAGAAGGAAAATGTGCCACACAGATGAACAGTAAAGAACAAGTGGTTTATCTTTGTAGTTCAGAACAACATATTTACAATAATGCGATCAGTTGCATCGACTCACATAATGTCCTTTTACGAGAGATTTAAAATTGTCTTTCTTTGTCTATGTAGATTAGCTCCTTCAGCAGCTCATGAAGCAAGAGCACACTCCAAACTTCTGCTTCTCTCTGATTCTCTGCAAGCACCTGAGTAGCTGAAGCCTGAAAAAATATAACAGTATCCAAAAGTTCCAGGCTCAGCTTGCTCCCTGGATGTAGCCCAACCAATCAGTTTTGTGCATCTTATTTTACAGTTGACACACACATACTAACTGATTTCTTACATACTCCAACAGTGTTTTCCACTTATTGAGGATTTTGTGCCATTAACCAATGAATATGGAGGGCTGACTACTCAAGTCATCCATGGCAAATAAGAGATGGATAAGTTGTGTGAACAGATTGCTTCGTTGTCATCTTCATGTATGAGAAAACGATGCAGCCAAGCCAGAGAGCTATTTCTATGTTGCAGTTCATGGAAAGCCTCGCCACCTGGAAAGAGAATAAGGCCTTCATTTCCAAGGAGTCAGTTTTGAGTTGAAGTTGATTTAACCAGCCGTTGACCTGTACAATCCTCTCTGAATACATCAGGAACTAATGGAAGGCACTGTTGGAAGCCCTGTTTGCACAAATCATGTTGCAGGCTTTGAACTGGGGCAAATATTCCAAATCAAATTTAAAACAAGCTCCGTCATAGCTGCCAGATACTCTGTGGCTGACTGGTGACCAAATATTATGGTGAAACAATGGTCAAAAACTTTGGAGTTTTAAAAAAATGTTTACAATAGCCAGATGTTAGGAATACTAATGTGTGTGTGCATGCATACAAATATGGCATGCTGACTGAGATATTGTATGAGTTTACAGTGAAAAAAGTAACTTTTAAAACTTTGCATTTATTACTGAGTTTGTCTTGATATTGTGTGACTTAATAATGGAAGGTATTGTCGAAGACTTTCATGGCTGGAATCACTGGGTTGTTGTAGGTTTTTTCGGGCTATATGGCCATGGTCTAGAGGAATTCTCTCCTGATGTTTCGCCTGCATCTATGACAAGCATCCTCAGAGGTAGACCTCACGCTGTGTGGAAGGGGCCTTAGATACAATTTGAAGGCACACAATAGTTTGAACACTGGATTTTTGGACAATCAGGAACACGAAAGGGCTTCTATTGTCTTGAGTGATTTTGCCTCACATTTGGTTTGATCTTACATCCTTGGATATATCTTAATTGATGTTGTGTGCCTTTGGGTCTTTTGCAATTTAAATCTCAAAGTGAACTTATCTTATTTATTTATTTATTTATTTATTTACTTTGCTTGTATACCACAGTTTCTCAGCCCGTAGGCGACTCAACGCGGTTCACAACAAGAGCAAAAAGTCAATCCTAACAACATACAATATTTAAAAAACCATTAACAGCATAATATACAAAGTAATGACACATCAATAAACAACACATTAATGTCTCTTAACTCGAATCGTGATCCAATTCGTCATCCGTAATTCCGTTTACCTATATTCATCGTATTCATTGCACTGTTTATCCGAACGCCTGTTCAAATAGCCAGGTTTTTAGTTTTCTTCAAAACACCATTAACGAAGGGGCTGATCTAATGTCCATGGGAAGGGCGTTCCACAGCCAAGGGGCCACCACAGAGAAGGCCCTGTCCCTCGTCCCCGCCAGCCGTGCCTGTGATGCAGGCGGGATTGAGAGCAGGGCCTCCCCAGAAGATCTTAGAGTCCTGGTGGGTTCATAGGCAGAGATACGTTCGGATAGGTAGCTTGGGCCAGAACCCCAGAATCTTGGAGTTTTCTTGTCCACATTGTCCAGAAAAAGTTTGCCACTGTTTTCCTTTGAGGCTGAAAGAGTGTGACCTTTCCAAGGACAATCTGTCAGGGGTGCTTTGAATGCAGTTTTCCTGCTTCTTAGCTGGGGGTTGGACTGGATGGCCCATGAGGTCTCTTCCGACTCTGTGATTCTATGACTGAACATCCCAAACTCCTAGCCTGGGTCTCAAACCACTTCCTTATATTGGATCTTATATCTTTGTTTTAATTTTATATGTCCCCCCATTCTTCTCCTTGGCTTGTCCATCAATTCTAGCTTGGCTTTCAGGGCTGACGTCTAACTTCTAATATTTCTTTTTGCAACTCTGATTCTGACTGTCTCTGAATACAAATTCATCTTATTACTCTCAGTTCCTAAATCCTGGTTCATCTAACTGCCTCATACTGCCCAAAGCCAAGTCCCAAGACCAACTTTCTAGTGCTGAACTTCAGTCAATCTTTGCAAATGCCAGTTGTTGAGATTTTAATGATTTTGGTCACATTTTCCTTCCCATTCTGCTCTTCGGGGATCCTGCTATTCATATCCATGCAGGAACAGGATATCTGAGTAAAAATTTGAATGGTATAAAAATATTTAGAATGATACAAGAGAAAGTGTGTATGTGCTTCTTTCATTACTATAGCAGAAAAACTGAAAACTAGACTCCTAAGGGGTATGAATACTAAAGGGACTCACGGATACTAACTCTGTGTCTTAGAATTGCTTTGGTTTTGTAACAGATCATTAAAACATTTATGGGCCTCTCCAGGTCCTCATTTGGCACTCCATGATATGCTTCTGGTCCAAATATAGTGAAAATATAGGGTTCACCATTATCCATGGTTTCAGTTATCCATGGTATATGTGTGTCTTGGAATATGGATAATGGGCCCACGCTGTAATTAAGTGCAAACTAGTTTTTAATGTTGAACATTGCACCAAGAGAAGTAAGCAGAGAATAAAGAAGGAAAGTAGAGGAGGTGAGAGAAACTAAAACAGTTAAAATGAAGCTGGAAAAGTGGGGTGGCAGAAGATATGTTAGGTCTGTCCCTACCAAATTGGAACAGTTGCAAGATATGTTATTTCTGCTGCGCTGCTGAATGTTGGTATTTTCCACTATTTTTTTTCTCCCCACTGCTCAGAAAAAACTCAACTGAAAAGGCTTATCTCTCCTATGGACAAATATTGCAACCCTGAGTTTGCAAATGGTTACTTCTTTGACCGTAATGGCCACAATCCTCAGCAAAGATCCTGTCAACCATGGAGTCTGGGAACTGCAGTTCGAAAGATAACTTTTCCAGCCTCTGAGGCTGATTTCATATGTGGACTCAACCAAGCACCAAGATATTCTGTTTTCAGTTTTATTAAGTAACCGAGGGGGGCACATCTAACACAGTGGATTAAACTGCCAGCTACAGAAGATCTTGCCAACCGGAAGGTTGACAGTTCAAGCCATGGGTCAGGGTGAGCTCCTGCCATCAGCCCTAGCTTCTGCTTACTTACCTAGCAGTTTGAAAACAGCAATGTGAGTAGATAAATAGGTACTGCTTTGGTAAAAAGGCGCCCCTGAAGACATGCCGGCAATTTGATCAGGAAGGCATCCATGGACAACAGGCTCCTCGGCATGAAAAAAATGGAACAACAGCACCTCCCCATGGCTGAGTTGAGCACAGCCTCCAGATGCTGGAGATTAAAAAAGAGGGAAGCCTTGTCTCCGTTTATGTACTGTCTGTCTTTGTTGTCAATTGCATAATGACATTGAGTGTTTGCCATATATGTACCCTGTAAGCCACTGTGAGTCCCCTCGGGGTGATAGAGTGGGACATAAATAAAGTATATTATTATTATTATTATTATTATTATTATTATTATTATTATTATTATCATCATCATCATGTTCCTAGTCCTTAGAGTAGACTTGAAAAATGCATGTCACTCTGTGGGAGCTGAAACACTTTCTGAAGCCAGTATTTTCAGTTATACCTGAGTTACTTTTCCAAAGTTCAGAGAGCAGGATCTCCTAAAACAAGAATTTCTATCTCCACAAGAAAATTCGTGAGATTGGCAGAAGGCTCGGAGCAGGACTACAGGCAGGGATGTTAGATAAAGAAGGAGAACGAGGTTCTGTATTTCTCATTCCAAGAACAGCTGGATCCTGTGGACATGACACAAGCAGATTTTTAATACATTGGAATATATATATGTTTATTTGCAAGGTTTGTTCTGTTTCTTCCACTGTTCAAGACAAAAGGAATATGAAATGAGAAATACAGAACCTCGTTCTCCTTCTTTATCTAACATCCCTGCCTGTAGTCCTGCTCCGAGCCTTCTGCCAATCTCACGAATTTTCTTGTGGAGATAGAAATTCTTGTTTTAGGAGATCCTGCTCTCTGAACTTTGGAAAAGTAACTCAGGTATAACTGAAAATACTGGCTTCAGAAAGTGTTTCAGCTCCCACAGAGTGACATGCATTTTTCAAGTCTACTCTAAGGACTAGGAACATGATGATGATGATAATAATAATAATAATAATAATAATAATAATAATATACTTTATTTATGTCCCACTCTATCACCCCGAGGGGACTCACAGTGGCTTACAGGGTACTTACTTACTTACTTACTTAGGCGATCCCTCGTTGGACGAGTAAGATGGTCTTCCATCATGGGTTTCCTTGTGGGTCCGCATGTGGCTGTGGAGCCCTATTCTTGCTCTGCATCTTCTTCCGCAGTGAGGGCATTGGTTTCCAGGTGGAAGGTGGTCCCGGTCGGGGTTGGCTTGACGTGCCTTCCTCCTGGCACGTTTCTCTCTTTCACCCTCCACTCGTGCCTCCTCGAATTCTGCAGCACTGCTGGTCACAGCTGTCCTCCAGCTGGAGCGCTCAAGGGCCAGGGCTTCCCAGTTCTCAGTGTCTATGCCAGAGTTTTTGAGGTTGGCTTTGAGCCCATCTTTAAATCTCTTTTCCTGTCCACCAACATTCCGTTTTCCGTTCTTGAGTTCGGAGTAGAGCAACTGCTTTGGGAGACGGTGGTCAGGCATCCGGACAACGTGGCCTGTCCAGCGGAGTTGATGTTGGAGGACCATTGCTTCAATGCTGGTGGTCTTTGCTTCCTCCAGCACGCAAGAATTTCTATCTCCACAAGAAAATTCGTGAGATTGGCAGAAGGCTCGGAGCAGGACTACAGGCAGGGATGTTAGATAAAGAAGGAGAACGAGGTTCTGTATTTCTCATTTCATATTCCTTTTGTCTTGAACAGTGGAAGAAACAGAACAAACCTTGCAAATAAACATATATATATTCCAATGTATTAAAAATCTGCTTGTGTCATGTCCACAGGATCCAGCTGTTCTTGGAGCAGTTATTAGGCATACAGATTTAATATTTCTTTTTTTCCTTTGCTTGTTTAAGCTAGTTTCTTTTTTTAGCACAGAGTGCAAACAAACTCTGGAGGTGGACATCCAAGTTAAACTCTAGTCTAGCCATTATGCTTGCTGTGCGTTGGCCAAGCTGGTCTTGTCCTGGCACCTTCAGTTGCCTCCCTTCCAGCTCCTTTCCTTCTTGTGCCCTGGCAGAAGTCAAGAGCGAACTAGGAGAGCTCATTCCTCATGGCTAGCAGATGTTTTTCTTTCTTCTTTGGTGTGTGTTTGTGTTTTAATTATTAAATGTAGTATTTGGCCAAGAGTGCATGGCTTGGTGAGGTTTCTCTATGACTTTTCCAAAACTGTATGAATTAGAAAACAGCCTGAATATATGAAAATTAACTTCCCATTTGTGCTTTGGAAGAAAAGGGAATCATAGAGTTGGAAGAGATCTCGTGGGCCATCCAGTCCAACCCCTGCCAAGAAGCAGGAAAATCACATTCAAAGCACCCCTGACACATGGCCATCCAGCCTCTGTTTAAAAGCCTCCAAAGAAGGAGCCTACATCACACTCCAGGACCAGAGAGTCCCACTGCTAAACAGCTCTCACACTTAGGAAGCTCTAAGAAGCAGGAAAATCACAGGAAAATGGCCTATGCACCTAGATATTCTTCTCTCTTATGAGTGGATGGATGCATCCATACTGTAGAATTAATACAGTTTGACAAGACTTTATCTACCGTGGTTCAGTGCTATGGAATCATGGGAATTGCAATCAAAACTATAACTCATCTAGCTATAACTCTCAGGACTCAATGGCACTGGGCCATGGTAGTTAAAATGGCATCAACCTGCATTAACTGTATGAGAAGATTTTGTGCGTTGGCATTGCATACGGCAACAGCTGCAACAATACTGGCTGACATTTTGCATCCTCTGTAATGTCTTATGCCTAGGATTCAACCAGGACATGGGGTGGGCAGCACCCACTACTTTTTGTTTTAATATTGATGCTTGAGGGCACAATTGTCAATAAGTAGCTTTTCCAAATTTGGGCAACCATCCTGTCAATGATAGAAGTGAGCATGGATGTAGTGGTCTGAATGATATAGTAGGACTCTAGTAGACTAAGGCCCCTTCCACACAGCTGTATATAATCTCACATTATCTGCTTTGAACTGGGTTATATGACAGTGTGAACTCAACCCAGTTGAAAGCAGATATTGTGGGTTATCTGCCTTGATATTCTGGATTATATAGCTGTATGGAAGGGCCCTGGGACTGAAATTCCTTCTCAGCCATGGAAACTTGCTGGTTTACATTGACACGTAATATTCTCACAACTAAAGAGAAAGGTCTCCTTTGACTATCTAACTTCCTCTGAATAGATCTTTCCAAGAAAAAACCTATGATAGATTTGCCACAACTCAGGCCCCATCTACACTGCTATATAATGCAATTTCAGAATGCAGATTAACTGAATTGATCTGGATTATGAATCTATACAGCCACATAATCCAGTTTAATGCGGCTAATCTGCATTGTGAAACTGCATTATATGACAATGCAGTTGATTTTGCTCTTGAGGTGCTCTTGGGGGAAAGATATGACATATGCGAGTTTTAGTTACTGGGATGTATAGTTCACCTACAACCAAAGAGCATTCTGAACTCCAGCAGTGATGGAATTGAATCAAATATAGCACACAGAACTCGCACGATTAACAGAAAATATATATCAGTGATTGTTTGGGGGGGGGGGGGGCAAAATACTCTTTGCTTACCGTTGAAAATTACCTAGGGCCACCTCTGATAGTAACATATTAACTCCCAACTTTGCAAGAGCTGATGAGATTTAGTGCTTCAAATACTTAAAAGACAGATTTCTATGATCCAAATTCATATTTCATCTGAGCCTTGCAAACTCATTGGATTGCCTTGAAATGGTCACACTCTCTCAGTTGGATCTATTTCACAGGTTTACTATGAGAATAAAGTGGTGAGGAAGATAACTGGGTGATCTGTGGAAGAACATTGTGTATCAAGTAAGTACATAAATAAATATCAGATAAATCAATGGCAGATGTTGAAGCAGAGCAAAGCAAAACATGGTTCGCTTTGGAATTGCCATGGGCTAAAGTGCAGACAAGCTCTTAGCCTTGCTTCAGTGCTTGGCTTATTGCAGAGCTGGTGCCTCGGTGCAGGTTGACGTGGTCAGGCAGAAAACCCGACTGAGCGCTCGGCATGTGCCACTCCTCCATCATTGTCAATAAGCAAGATGGAAGGTCCTTACATCATTTCATTTACTATTTCAATGATTACATAGCTCATTGCCTTCCCATTGTTTCAGTGATGGAT
The DNA here is from genome assembly GCF_037176765.1 of Anolis sagrei. Taxonomy (NCBI): domain Eukaryota; kingdom Metazoa; phylum Chordata; class Lepidosauria; order Squamata; family Anolidae; genus Anolis; species Anolis sagrei. The sequence goes on along the minus strand of NC_090025.1, from coordinate 18,023,561 downwards.
TTAATTAACTTCCAATTAATCACAGGGGGTGATATTTAATGCTCAGACCTGGATGGAGCAGGATGTCGCAAACCAAAGAATATATTCTGAAGGCTTCAGTAATCAAGAGGTCACGGAAGATAGATGCTCTTCACCGAAAGACAGGGAAAGAAGATAAATTTATATGTCTGCTCCACTCTGACGAACCTTTTTAGGATAATTGTTTCACATCCAAATTATAACTTTGGTTTCAAAAAAGCTCCATTTTAGTCTCCCTCGCAAGACAAAAAAGGGGGAGGAAGAGACAGCAGTGATAAATAAGGCTTTGTTGAAAGAGACTTCACCTGGTCATAATTCCCAACTGAAGTCAGCTGTGATGAACTCATCAGGGGATTCTGCTAGTAGAAGGCAGTTAATGCTTAGCCCCTGATTTGTGACCACAATAACATCTTTTCTAAACAAATGCTCACTTAAGCAGAAGGAAATACTATCATTATATGGCCCAATGGCAGCTGGTGACTCCCATGTCAATTGGTATAGTGAATCCAGTCTAGATTTTCATCTGAACTTTAGACATGCAAGAGGCTGGTCTATTTCTGTCTACACTGCCAGAAAAACATTCAGTCTGGCACAGCATTTTCCTATTCTGTACCGATAGTGCAATTAATGTCACACACGTCGTAATAAAATTATTGGAATCGGCGACATATTTCCCCTTTAAAGGACAGTCCTCATTTTCAGCACTTTGCATTACAGTAGTCTTTCTCTTGGAGCCCCTGGTGGTGCAGTGGGTTAAACCACTGAGCTACTAAACTTGTTGACCGAAAGGTTGCAGGTTTGAATCCGGGGAGCAGCATGAGCTTCCACTGTCAGCCCCAGCTTCTGCCAACCTAGCAGTTCGAAAACATGCAAATGTGAGTAGATCAATAGGAACCACTCCAGCGGGAAGGTAACGGCACTCCATGCAGTCATGCTGGCCACATGACCTTGGAGGTGTCTACGGATAATGCTGGCTCTTTGGCTTAGAAATGGAGACGAGCAACAACCCTCAGAGTCGAACATGATTGGACTTAATGTCAGGGGAAAGCCTTTACCTTTACTAGTCTCTCTCTTATCTAACATAAAAGGGCTGGTAGAACATTGAATAAGCAAAAATGTTGAATAATGAGGAATTAAGGAAAAGCCTATTAAATGTCAAATTACGATATGATTTTACAACTCAAGCACCAAAACATCATGTTTTACAACGAATCAACAGAAAAAGCAGTTTAATACATGGTAACGTTATGTAGCAATTACTATATTTATGAATTTAGCACCAAAACATCACAATGTATTGAAACTCCTGTGAATCCAGACAGGAGGCAGACTGCATTGGATAATACAGAATGTTGGATGACTGAAGGTTGGATAAGCGAGACTCTACTGCAGGGGTCCTCAAACTTTTTGAACAGAGGGCCAGGTCACAGTCCCTCAAACTGTTGGAGAGCCGGATTATAATTTGGGGAAAAAATGAATCAATTCCTATGCACACTGCACATATCTTATTTGTAGTGCAAAAACACTTAAAAACAATACAATAATTAAAATGAAGAACAGTTTTAACAAATATAAACTTATTCATATTTCAATAGGAAGTGTGGGCTTGCTTTTGGCTGATGAGATAAGATTGTTGTTGTTGTTGTTGTTGTTGTTGTATGTTTTCAAGTCATTTCAGACTTAGGTTGACCCTGAGCGAGGGCCAGATAAATGACCTTGGAGGGCCGTATCCGGCCCTCGGGCCTTAGTTTGAGGATCCCTGCTCTACTGTATTTTCAACCACACAGTCATGGCTGTGCCAATTTTTTTCCCCATCAATAAATGTACTCTCTGTTTAGATGAAGTGTGCCAATACAGATAATATACTGATATACAAGCATTTGCACATTCACTACACACACACACACACATATATTCAACCTGGGAAAGTCAAGATCCACCTCCCACCAACCAGTTCTGCCCACCATTAATAATAATACTTTATTTATATTCTGCCTTTCTCCCCAAGGGGACTTAGAGCAGATTACAACATATACACAAACATTGTAACAAGGCAAACAGTCAATGCCTTGTTACAAATAGAGATACAGTGAAACATAAATCCACAGGCAAAGGCAAAAGCTTCTCCTTTCATTTCTGGCTTCTGGAGGTGGTGCTCATCTCTGACTCTCTGTTTCCAAGCCAAGGAGCCTGCATTGTCGTAAACACCTCCTGGTTATGCGGCCAGCAAGAGTTTTTGGAGTGTCTCTTTGCCTTTTCCCACCAAAGCAGTATCTATTTATCTATTCACATTTGCATGTTTTTGAACTGCTAGGGTGGCAGGAACTAATGCTTACAATGGGAGCTCAACCTGTCTTGTGGATTTGAACTGTCAACCTTCAGGCCAGCAGTTAAGGAGCACAAGGATTTAACCCTTTGCACCACCCCAGCTTCTACATGTCTCTCCCCCCCCCCTTCCCAATTACACAGTATAGCAATGCTGCCTGGAGGACCCAGTACAGGCCGAAAAGTTTAGATTTTTCTGTAAAGGTAAGGTAAAAGTTACCTGTAACAGTAAAAGGCAAGGTTTAAAAAACCAAATTAAAGCTCAGAGAACTGCATTGTGAGCAACGTTTGAAGAATGTCACATACCAGGATTGCAGACCCTACAAGGTGAGTACATTTTTAGTCCATATAACCTAGCACTTAGAGAAACTCTTTAATGTTCAAAATAAAACCCAGTTTTACTGTTCCGCCAACATTAGAGCCATCTATTTTGGGGTTAGGGTTAAGAGCCTTATACAGCTCCTTCAAAGTTCAGATTAAAACCCAGAGTAACAGTCCCACCCCAGTGAACTCAAAGCCTTTGTTTACAAACAACACTGAGATTTGAGAAGGGCTTCAGCTTAACCCCGGAATCCAAATAATTCCTTCTGAGCACAGGTGATGTATGAAATCCAGTCACTGGTTTATAGGATAATCCATCAACCCAACACTTTATTTGTATACCTCCTTTCCATTAAAAGAAAATGCCCCGAGTGGTATACAACAAAGCAAGGTGTCACCAACAGGGATAGCCTCGCCAACAACAGTCGGAACAAACTATGGAGGAAAAAAAAGCAAAAGAGTTCAATAACAAGTGTATAACAAAGCATCTATATAAATAAAAATGTAATGTTCATTTGTGGTATTCACAGAACTCAACAACCAGTGGGCGAATTGACACCAAATTTGGACAGCATACACCTAACAACCCAATGGATGTCCTTCACTCAAATTTTTTTTGATTTCGTTATTTGGGAGTTGTAGTTCTTGGGATTTATAGTTCACCTACAATCAAAGAGCATTCCGAACTCCACCAATTATGGAATTGAACCAAAGGTGACACAAAGGACTCCCATGACCAACAGAAAACACTAGAAAGGTTTGGTAGGCTCTGACCTTGAGTTTGGGAGTTGTAGTACACCTACATCCAGAGAGCAGTGTGGACTCAAAGAATGATGGATCTGGACCAAACTTAGCACGAATATTCCATATGCCCAACTAGGAACACAGATGGAGTTTGCGGGGGGAATAGACCTTGACATTTGGGAGTTGTAGTTACTGGGATTTATAGTTCACCTACAATCAAAGAGCATTCTGAAGCTCATGAATGATAGAATTGAGGCAAACTTCCCACACAGAATCCCTATGACCAATAGAAAATACTTAAGGCCATCCAGTCCAACTCCCATCACCAGGGCAAGAAAACGCAATCAAATACTGTTTACCTACAAGCATAAAGAAATTACATATATTAGAAACCAACACTTTCTCATTACTTTATTTTCCAGATCACCAGACTGGGCTACAGCAACGCGTGGCAGGGGACAGTTAGTCAACAATAAAATCACTGTGAGCAGTGAAATAGAAGAGACATCTTTATTCTGAAAGAATTTAGTCATTTTCAGGAGGGAGCAATGACTGAAAGAGATAAAAACTTCATTGACCATTGAGGAAAGTCACTGGTTGACTTGCATCTGGCTTCTACTTGAGTGAACATCTCAAACTTTGACCAGCTACTTTCATTGATGATGATGATGATGATGATGATGATGATGATGATAAGACTTTATTTATATCCCAGGACTTGGGGCGACTAACATGAGACCAAGGCCAACAGTTACAACAAGGCAAAAAGAATACAAACATACCATCATACAATAATACATCAAATAAAATACAATAACATATATCAAAAGAAAATAATACAAAATAAACACAGAATATAACATAAATAACAACAAAAAAGCAAAACTCAGCTGAGTGGGCAGGGCCAAATACAAAAGGTAGGATTTTAAAACCCTGGGTGAGATGAATAACTAGGGTAATGTATCTGGTGGGAGGTTCAGATGGGACAAACAATGGGGTTTAATTTTACTGAAGGGTGAGGTAAAGTGCCTCAGAAGGCATCTTGTACTCAGTTGGTCAAGATATGGGGATTTGTTGTTCGTTCCTCAAAGGCACACAGGAACAGCCAGGTTTTTAGGCTATTCCTGAAGGCTGCCAGGGAGGGTGCTTGCCTAATCTCTCCGGGTAGTGAATTCCAAAGTCGAGGGGCCACCACAGAGAAGGCCCTCTCCCTCATCCCCACAAGTCGTGCTTGCGATAGAGGTTGGAGCGAGAGGAGGGCCTCCCTGGAAGATTGAAGGGATTCAATACATTATGAGCTATTGATAACTTTGTACTTTTAAAATTAATTTCATAATTGGTTATTTAATAGAGTCATTATATCTTTTAATAGGAGCTACAGTGGCACAATAGATTAAACCCTGCTGACTTGTAGGTTGCTGGTTCAAATCCACGAGATGGGTGAGCTCCCACCTGACAGCTCTAGCTTGCAGGGACATGAGAAAAGCCTTCCAGCTAACACATCCCAGTGTCCCCTGGACAACATCTCTGTAGATTGCCCGTTCTCTCACACCAGAAGCGACTTGCAGTATATTCTCCAGTTGTTTTTGCCATGATAAAAAATATTTTAATATTTTTACACATTTACATGTTTTATATTTATTCCCATGATAATGTGTGCTCTATTGTTTTTGTGAGTTAGGTTATATATTCCTTTCTTTTTGTTTATTCTTCTTATTTATCAGCAACATGTGCAAAAGGAGGAGGGGAGAGAAGCTTTTTCATGAATTTTGGAAGACTCTTTTTGATTGGGTCAGTAGTTAATACTAAGAGTTGGCAGGGCAATAGTGTGTTCACATTTCCCTAGTTGCAAACCTTGCAGTAGCTAGGGGTTATATGTGTTTTGTCCAGCAACAGTATATGTGGATGAAAGGTTTCCAACAACTGTGGTTACACAAAACTGCAGATATGACTGAATGATTTAAGGTAGTGCTGTTATAATTGCTGTTTGGGTGTGGCTTGATCTTAAATGATCAATTCAGACCCATTCACTTCTTTTTCCCAAGGCCTGCTTTTTATGGGAATTATTTCTATTACTGCATGGATTATTATTTATTTATTATTTCTGTTACTGCCATATAAATTCAGTTTGGGCTGCATGGTTGGTGTAGACCCATATAATGCAATGCTTGTTTATAAAGCTATTGTCCTTCCAATTCTATTGTACACCTGCGAAACATGGACCATCTACGTCACTGTGGAAACAAGGATTGGTGATAAAGCTTCAGTGGAGACACCTTTATCCCATGATAACTCTTTCAGGAGTGAATTTCCCTTCTAGGGGTAGATTTCTCTCATTTCCTGTTGTCTCACCCCCATTCTTAACTATGAGTCATATGTAAGTCAAATGTTTGTAACTCAGGGACTGCCTGTAGTTCTAACCATTTTATATAGCAGTGTATATCCAACCAGAGAGCAGAATGCTATCACATGTGAATGTCATGTATAGCCTAGCTTGGCTGGCACAAACCTTAACCCCCCCCCCCCCCCCCAAATGACAGTGGCATGTTGATCAACAATCCAAGATCAAGCCGTTAGTCCAAGAGAAAAGTAATCATTAGCAGGATAACACAACAGAGAAGCTGAATGTAGCTCCCAGAGTTGTAAGTCAAATATCAGAGTTCACAGTAAAAGGTTGAATCAGAATCCATAAGCCAAGGTCCAAAGGGAAACCCAGAGTTCAGGAATACAAGATAGCAAGTGTCTGAGGTCATAGCTTCTAGAACTCGTATTGCAGCCAGCAACAAGGGGTCACCTTTGAGCTCCTTAAATCTTATATTCATAGCTATTACCTGTTGCTCACTCCTTGCTGGAGGGAAGGATATTAGAGGCAAAGATGAAGTACTTTAGCCACATAATGAGAAGACAGGAAAGCTTGGAGAAGAAAATGATGCTGGGAAAAATGGAAGGGAAAAGGAAGAAAGGCTGTCCAAGGGCAAGATGGATGGATGGTATCCTTGAAGAGACTGGTTGACCTTGAAGGAACTGGCGTGGGCTGGTCCATGAGGTCATGAAGAGTTGGAAGCGACTGAATGAATAAACAACAGCAACTTGTTGCTGACTCACTTCTCAGCTAATCTCGAGGACCAGCACAGCTGAGGTCTCTCTCTTTGCAAGTCCACAAAAGCTGGAACAATAAACTCTTCCTCATCCAATTCTGAAGAACTTCCTTGTACTTGTCCTGCAGGCTGAGAAACAGTAGTTCCTTCCATGTGTGCTATTTCAAACCTTGAATGAGGAAGCTGCTGGGCACTGTTGGGCTCCAACTCAACCACTGAGCTTTCCACCAGCATCTCCTCATCCTTGCTTTCCAAGCTATCCATGAAATTAGCTTTCACGGTGGTATAGTAAGTAGTCTGAATACTGAAAATCCTCCTTTCAAGGCTTGCCACCTCCAAATAAAACCACCAGGCATGATATGAAAGTTCCTTTACTTGGAACCTTAGGGAGATTCCTTTAGTGGAAACTAAACTGTGCTGCCCGAATCTGAAATATGATGCAGCATCCCTTGCTTATTGACCTTGCTTCTGTTTCAACAAAAATCCAACATCTTTGAGAAACCCATGGGGTTTACTCCAAAAAAATAACAACTGTGCAATATGCCATCTCGGTACACATAAATCAGTGTGCGACACAGAAGCAGGACTCAGTGAAGAGCCATCCTTCTAATGAAGGCAGAAGATAATGCCTTTCTTTCCTATGGCTAATCTGTGAGTGCAAAGTAATTATCTTCCTAGTGACTTTAAATCTCTCTCTACGGTATATTTTTTTTCCGCCTGTCCAACATGTCTTTACAACTCCTTCATCTGGCACACAGCTGGCATGCCTCACGGCAGATCCCTCTAAAGGGTGATTTAAAGTTGCTTTCCATCAATATTAAAACTAATGAACAAGGGGAACTGCACTGAAACAAGAAACATCTTGACACGTTGTAACTGTAAGGAACACACACTTGGTCAGCTGTGCCGGGGATCAGCCCCCCTGCCTTTGAAGACTCCAACTGTTCTTGTACAGCCATCACTGATGGCTCAAAATGCCCAAGAAGCTTGTTAACTTTGTGACCTCCTACCCAGGTGCCTTTTTTCAGAAATGCAATACACTTGCTTAATAATGCTTTGCCTTTTAATGCTTTCTTCATTAACACAGGCCATGCGGCAACTGTGTTTCAGAGAGCCCTAGAGTTCCTCAAAGGTGATCTGATGTTCCTCACTGAGAAAGATAGCAGACTAATTGCCTATACTCATGTATAAGTCAACCTCATGCTGAGGGCAGGTCAGGGGGACAAAATTATGGATCCATAATATGATCCATGGATAAGTCAAAAGTCATTCTGTTGAGAAGTACCAATGATCTATCAAGGGACCAGTCAACATGACTGCCACTTCTCCACCTTGGCATTCAAAAAGGTCAGAAGGAGCAATATGGAGGACAATGTAGAAGAGGTTGGTGTTAAGCTCTTGTGTTTTACAACTCTAATCGGAGAAGGGTTCCTTTTTTTGATAAAGTTTAAGGTACCGTACTCACATTGACCCATGGATTGGTCAACCCAGGTTTTTTGGGTTGATTGTTTTTGACTGAAATTTCAACCTTATACATGAGTATATAGGGTACTTCTCTGAAAAAGGTTTCTTTCCTTCTCTTATTTCTCCATCCTCTAAACAAACACAGGGGATTATTGAGATATTCTATTATGGGTTCTCAATTCTTATATAGTGGCATCAAAGTAGGGATCCAGGATCTTTGGCTCCACAATAACCCAACAAAAAAACTCAACATTTCTCAAATGAAAGCCAAGGCATGTGAGGCCAAATAATATCAGAGTGCAGTCAAGATCATAGAAATACATAATCATAGAGCTGGAAGAAATCATACGAGCCATCCAGTCCAACTCCCTGCCATACAGGAATACATGTAGCCTTTTAATGGGTTTCAATGGGCTTATAAATTGGGCAGGAACTGAGTTTTTGACATCAAAAAGCATATAAAAGATAAAGGTTTCCCCTTGGCATTAAGTCTAGTTGAGTCTGATTCTGGGTGGTGGTGTTCATCTCCGTTTCTAAGCCAAAGAGCTGGCGTTGTCTGTAGACACCTCCAAAGTGGTACCTATTGATCCACTCACATTTGCATGCTTTTGAACTGCTAGGTTGGCAGAAGCTATGGCTAATGACAGGAACTCACCCTATCCCACAGATTTGAACCACCGACCTTTTGGTCCACAAGTTCCCCAGCTCAGCAATTTAACCCACTGCACCACCACAGCCCCTTGCCATATACATAACTCTATTAATAAAAATAGGTTTTAAACAGATTTAATGTTTTTAACTGTGTATTTTAAATAGTTTCAATGTTTAATCCTATTTTAGTGTTTGTAGTTTTTCATTTTTAAATTGTATGTTGTATTGTTTTTGGTGTTGTTGGCCACATTGGGTCTTTTTTTAAGAAAGAAAAAGTATGATAATTGTATAAATAAATATTATTCTCATCTTATAGCCAAATTTGTTGGTTCCATCTTGGCTTTATCAGAGTGACCATGCTCTGATTACCTGGGACCTAATCCAAAGAAAAAAATGCCATGCTAATAAAGATAAGAAGGGGCAGAGAACCATCTGTTGATTGATAACCAAAAAGGATCAATCAGCTTATGAATAATAGTGAAAGAGTGAGTATATATGTTTGTGGCAGGGGATTCTTTCTCAAAGTAGTACTTTTTGTACAGAAAACACTCACTTGGGAACATTAATCAGGGAGTGCAAGGCTGTCCAAACCACCTGACTGTTTTGCACTCGTTCATGGAGCGAGACCTCAAACCAAGTTGGCTTCTTGTAACAGATGAGAAAGACTCTTCTCTGATTATCTTTTTTCTTTGACCAGAACAGTGTGCAAAGATAAATCCAGGTCATGCTCTTTGAAGTCAGATCAATAACTCAATCAGAAACAGGTAAGGCTTGAGTTCGACTCTCATGTTGTTAGTCATGGAGTTTTTAGATCAAGCAGGTGTGATCAAATCCAGTCAATCTAAGAAAGGCAGGAAAGATGTGGAAAACAGGCATTGATCTTAACTCTCATTACCGTCAGAGCGATTCTTGCTAACACCTCTGAAAGGTCCCAAGGCAGAAGTGGAGCATGGAAATAATCTGGAATGGAAGACAGGCAGCTCGCTGACATATTAGGAAGTTTCCTTACAAAGAAATAAGTATGTGGCACTCCATCTTTACAGTTTAGACAATCAATCACACCAATTCCTTACTCTGTTAACAAAGGCACACATTTCCCCAGAGGAGCCTTACAACAATCCAGTGAGGTAGGCTGAACTCAGACATAGTGGTTGGACCATGAACATCCAATGATCTGAAACACGGAATGGGTAAAGTCCAACACTTTGAAATATACTGGTTTTCACCTAAGACACACCTAGGGTTCCATAGGATGCAGTTGCGGCAACTGAAATAGGCTTGGTGCTTGTTTAGAAACCTATTGTCCTCCCAATCCTGCTGTATGCTTGCAAAACGTGGACTGTCTACCAACATCACACACAACTCCTGGAACAATTCCATCAGTGTTGCCTCCAAAAAAAAATCCTGCAAATCTCTTAGGAAGACAGGCAGACAAATGTCAGCATGATGGAAGAAGCAAAGACCACCAGTATTGAAGTGATGCTCCTACACCATCAACTCAGCTGGAATGATCACGTTGTCTGAATGCCTAATCACCGTCTCCCAAAGCAGTTAATATACTCCCAACTCAAGAACGGGAAACGTAATGTTGGTCAACAGGAAAAGAGATTTAAAGATGGACTTAATGCCAAGCTTAAAAACTGTGGCGTAGACACCGAGAACTGGGGAGCCCTGGCCCTCTAACTGGAGGTCAGCTGTGACCAGCAGTGCTGCAGAATTTGAAGAAGCAGGAATGGAGGGCCAAAGGGAGAAATGTACCAAGAGGAAGGCACATCAAGCGAACCCTGACAGGGACCACCTTCCACCCGGAAACCGATGTTCTCACTGCGGGAGAACATTCAGATCAAGAACAGGACTCCACAGCCACCTATGGACCCACCACCAAGACAATGCACATGGACGACCATCATCCTCAGGCTAAGAGGGATTGCCTAAGTAAAGTAAAGGAAGACTTATTGCATTATAGTTGTGTAGTGCTGTAATTGTGCATTGCAAAAGGGTCCCTAGAATGAGAATTCCATTTTTGGTTCTGCTTCCATGAACCTTTTGGCATCTTGCTCTTTCTCCTGAGAGCTGACACCCAGAAAACTCTCTCACCTTTTTTCTGCCCTCATCATAGGACCAAATTCCTTTCCTTGTGCTAGACATCTTGTGAAAAATTTATCCTTTCCATTCCTCTCTGTGTTTAAATGTATCTAAATAACAGGAATGTTCACCAACTCTCTGTGACCCAGTCCCCCTTTCTCCACCCCCAAATCCTAGCAGGAGAAAAAAAAATTAATTTCCAGCAGTTCAGCTCCATTCCCCCGAGTCTTTAAAAAATCCCAGATTGAAATGGATGAATATGCAAGCACCACTTATTCATGCCCTCCTATAAGCGGGTGCAAAGCGAAGGAGGGGGGGGAAGCTCCTTTGAAATCATTGTGGAGGTAATTGTAAAGGAAGTGATATGCATAAAATTACTACGATGGTGCAATAAGGCCCATAAATCAGTTCACAACCAATCCATCTGCAGCAATTTTAGCCCAGCTGATTCAATTTTCAAAAAGAAAATTGCAGTTAAAGATGAGAAAATAAAGTTGTGAAAAAGTGCTAACCCCCCTCCCCAACCTTTCTGGATCTGAGCATCTTCTTCTACCCATGTCTAAATGCTTTTGAAGATCAGATACTGAGATGTTACATTCTGCTCCAGAGTCGATTCAGCTCATTACCTTTTTATTAGTGGTCCCAAAGTTAGGGCAAGAACTGCTTTCAACTAACTTATTACTGATTCAACCAAATTGTTTTACTAAGGCAGTTGTTTTGTGATTAATGCTAGTTGTAATTAGTCACCATTACCATTTTGAATAACCCTTTTTGTCCTCTCTACTTTATTATAGTAGTAGTAGTAGTAATAATAATAATAATAATAATAATAATAATAAGTTTTTGTCGTGTCAGGAGTGACTTGAGAAACTGTCGCTTCTGGTGTGAGAGAATTGGCCGTCTGCAAGGATGTTGCCCAGGGGACGCCCAGATGATTTGATGTTTTTATCATACTTGTGGGAGGCTTCTCTCATGTCCCCGCATGAGGAGCTGGAGCTGATAGAGGGAGCTCATCCGCCTCCCCCCGGATTTGAACCTGCAACCTGTCAGTCTTCAGTCTTGCTAGCACAGGGGTTTTACCCACTGTGCCACCGGGGGCTCCATAATAATAATAATAATAATAATAATAATAATTCTCAGCTGCTGCAAGAAGATGGCGCAGACAGACTACAAACAGAGGCATAACACTGTTGCTCAGATGATTAATTGGAACTTGTGCCACAAATACCATCTGCCTGAGACAAAGAATTGGTGGGATCATAAACTGGAAAAAGTTACAGAGAAGGAACATGTCAAGCTACTCTGGGACTTTTGAATTCAGACAGTTTTGGAGCACAATACTCCCGACCTTACGATCGTGTTAAAAAACAAAGTATGGATGTTGCAATCCCAGGTGACAGCAGGATTGAAGAGAAACAACTGGAAAAGCTGACATGATATGAGGATTTATAGATCAAACTGCAAAGGATCTGGCACAAGCCAGTCAAGGTGGCCTCAGTGGTGATTGGCACACTAGGTGCAGTGCCTAAAGACCTTGGCCTGCAGTTAAACACAATTGGCACTGACAAAATTACCATCTGCCAGCTGCAGAAGGCCACCTTACTGGGATTTGCATGCATTATTCGCCGATACATCACACAGTCCTTGACATCTGGGCAATTTGCAGCAAGCCAACAGTGCTGAGGTAGATTTCCATTATCTGAATCAGAATGTATCATAAAGTGCTAATCCTCCTCCTTCCCATAAGCTAGTGTACTTAAATCGGTTTCTTACAGCTTCTTAAAGGAGAGGAGGGAAGGGCCATTTTTAATTCTTTTGGAAGAGAGTTTCAGAGGTGGGAGAAAGCCCCAACTCTCGTTCCCACCAGCCACACTTGAGACAGGGTGGGACCAAGAGAAGGGCTTCCTCCATGGATTGCAATGCCCATGCCAGTTTGGATGCAGAGATGCAGTTTCTCAAACAGTCTGGGGCTGAACCGTTTAGGGATTTATAGGTAATAACCAGCACTTTGTATTTAGTCTGGAAGCAGACTGGCAGCCAATGGAGCTTCCATAACAGGGGAGTGGTTCTCTCCCTGTACGGAACTCCAGTTAGTAACCTGGCTGCCAATGTCTGAACTAACTGCAACATCCGAACTATCTTCAAAGGCAGCCCCACGTACAGCTTGAATATTCCTTACCTGAAGACCAGAAGTGTTTTTGATTTCGGATATCGGAACACCTGTATTTGCATATATGTAATTTTGCAGATGGGATCGAAACTTAAAGATGAAATTCATTTATGTTTCATACACACCTAATACAAATAGACTGAGGGTAATTTTATACAACATTTAAAATAATTTTATGCTTGAAACAATGTTTTTCTACATCAGACCATCAAAAAACAAAGGTGTCACTGGACAATTTTGGATTTAATTTGCATTTTACTGAATTTATAGGCATTTGTGTGTGTGTGTGTGTGTGTAACTTTGGTGCATCTTTCAAAATTTTAAATCTTGAACACCCATACAAACATAATACATATTAAGTTTATATTTATTGTTTGAAGAAGTCATTTTATGTAGGATTAACTAAAATGCTCATATAAGGGTAAGGGATACCTAAAACTATATATAGCAGAGATCTTTTCTCCGTCTTCGTGCATATGTGTGTATTCTTTTAAAACCCATAAGAGTTACTGTTGTGATTGCACGCCTGAGACTTTGGGAAAACTATATTGTCTGGCTTTACACAAGGGCTATCTGTATACCTTCTGTTAAGATTAAGACTCCTAGCAGACAGAGCAAGGTGAAAAAAAATAACCAAATGAGTTTACTGAAAACAGGATGAATAAAGGGTTAACTCCACCCAGGACTATCATAAGGTAACTTAAAACAATAGATTACAAAAGGAGAATTTGCTGGTTGTAGTAATCTCTCTGGAATATTCTGCCTCTAATGCAAAGCAATGGATTATAAGTTGTTGCTTACAAACTGTCTTAATCTTCTCTCCTGTGAAGCTTAGGCTGGCCAAAAGCTTCTGTTGTCCTTTGGACTGTTGGTATAATAATACTGCTAAATGCAGCAGGCGCTAAGAATGCCTGTTTTTGGATTGCTTGACCTGGGATTATTAGGCAATGCCCCAAGCCTCTAGTGACTGTAGAAAAGGAGTCCAGCAAGAGAGCTGTAATCGGGGAAATGGAATAGACCAACTATGACTCGTCTCTAGTGGGATTTTATGCTCTACCCAAAAACTAATACAAAGGAAGGTCTCTACACTATTGGGAAGGCCTATAAATGGGGAACCAAAGCAAAGGAGAGGAGAAGGCAGAGCTAAGACGTCACAACTGTTCCCTTTAAAAGTATGTGTAACAAAAAGTATTGAAATATAAAGTAACCAAAAGGGCTGAGGAATAGCTGAGCCAACATAGCTAAAGTTGTGTTGAATCTGAAAGTCTCCCAGTCTAGCTATTTGTAGTGAATTCCATAGGCTTATCCACTTTAGGAGAGCCAATATGGTGCACTGGCGGGTGAGGTATCAAATCAATGGGGATGGGGTATCTGTTCCTGATTTTAGTCCAAACTTTAACATAGGTATTCAAGATGCTGGATCTATTGCTCAGCTCCTTGGATAGGTCTTCTAAAGTTTGCACTAAAACATTGAGTAGTTTTGCCTTACCATTGACATAGGAACCATCAGCCTTAGTTGAGACTCCCTATTGTCAAGCAAACCTGGCAACATTTCTCCTTCTTTTGCTTTTCAACTTCCATGGTATTTGCTTTTTTCTCATTGGAAAGAGCAACACTCAGGACTTCAACATCTGGGTGCATCTATGGCAGCCTGTCTACAATGGCTTGTAAGTTTTCCTTTTTAAAAATATCCACAAATCTTTGATTGATTTGATTCCTAATATTTATAGATTGTTCTTCTGCTCTTTTTTCTCCCCCTGGGCATTATTTCTCTTGAGCTTTATTATGAGTGTGGCATGCAATATGGGTTACGTTGTATATAATTTGCACTTCAGCATGTTGATATTACATCATGTTGCAAGTTTATACAAAGCCCCCTCCATCTGTTTGACAAATGAAGAGAATTCCATGACTTACCAAAGTAGCTCCCCCGCCCCACAAACTCTCAACTTTAACAGCAATGCAGCTGTGTGTTAAATTGGAGGTGGGTATCATTGCTTTGTCCTCTACCCCAACATCTCTTCAGTATTTCTATTAATGGCTATTTGTCTTATCCGAATGGCTGATCATTTTAAGTGTTTGAATTTAATTCTAGGAGAAATATAGTTTAGGAGCTTCTTAAAGAAATGTGCAAACTTACCCAACTCTAATCACCACATCATAGAGATATGTGTGCATAACTAGCTATCTGATCCTAATTCAAATATGTTTCTCCTGTAATCAGTTCAAATTATTCACAACCTCCTTCTCTCGTCAGAGACCTCTCTAGTCTCAAAGATCTGACCACAGCAATCTGCCAGTAGAACTACCATACTTTACTGGCTAAGATCTGCTGGCAGAAAAGCAGGAAAAGGGGGAGAGCACCAAAAGAAAAAGGAAAAAAAGAAATAAGAAAAGGCTTGGAAAGAAGAAGGAGTCATGTTATGCCAGCTATAAGACTCTGAATCTTGGTCCAACTTAGTGTGACAAAACTGGCACAAGGAGAAGTTGAAGTGGATTGTGGTGACCTGTCTTCAAGTCATTTCTGAATTATGGTAACCCTAAGGCAGCCCTATTACAATGTTTTCCTAGCAAGATTTGTTTAGAGGGTGTTTGTTATTGTCTCCTCTAAGCAGGGGCGGCTCAACCCATTACGCAAAGTATTATTTATTTATTTATTTATTAACTTTATTTGTACCCCGCTAGCATCTCCCAGAGGACTCGATGCGGCTTACACAGGCCGAAGCCTCAAACACAATACAATAGAGAATATAACATCACAACAACAAGGCAAATCAAACAATATGCAAATAACATAACACCGCAATACTAAGCAAATCAAAACAATAAGCAAAATAACAACAATGGCAGTACATCAGAACATTATTAAAAACTGGTTCGGCCGGCGCACTGGGGTACAAGGGTTAAAAGTGCTGAATGGCAGGAGGCACGTAGGGTTAAAAGTGCGATGTGCAGCGACAATTTGTTATGCTAAGGTGCTACTAGGACTTGGGGTGGGGATTCCTAGTCTGGGAAGGCACAACGGAACAGCCAAGTTTTTAAGTTCCTTCTGAAAACGGCTAGAGTGGGGGCCTGTCTGAGATCTTTTGGGAGGGCGTTCCAAAGTCGGGGGGCCGCCACAGAAAAGGCCCTGTCACGTGTCCCCACCAAGCGCGCTTGCGACGTGGGTGGGATCACGAGCAGGGCCTCTCCAGATGACCGTAACGAGCGCGTGGGTTCGTAGATGGTGATGCGGTCACGCAGGTAGGGTGGTCCCAAACCGTTTAGGGCTTTGTAGGTGAGCACCTGCACCTTGAATTGGGCTCGGAAAACAAATGGCAGCCAATGGAGCTTCTTAAACAGAGGGGTAGACCTCTCTTGATAATGAGCTCCGGTTAGTATCCTAGCTGCTGCCCGCTGGACCAATTGAAGTTTCCGAGCCGTCTTCAAGGGGAGCCCCACGTAGAGCGCATTGCAGTAATCCATTCTAGAGGTGACCAAGGCATGGACCACCCCAGCCAGATCAGCCTTCACGAGGTATGGTCGCAGTTGGCGCACAAGTCTCAGTTGCGCAAAGGCCCTCCCGGATACTGCCGACACCTGAGCCTCAAGTGTAAGCGAAGAATCCAAGAGGACGCCCAAACTGCGGACCTGTGGTTTCAGGGGGAGTGTAACCCCGTCCAACACAGGTGACCACCCTATACCCCGATCTGGTTTGCGATTGACCAGGAGGACCTCTGTCTTATCGGGATTGATCTTCAGCTTGTTCTTCCTCATCCAGATCGACACAGCGGCCAGGCACTCGTCTAGCACCTGAGAAGCCTCCTTGGAGTTAGGTGGAAAAGAGTAGTAGAGTTGTGTGTCATCCGCGTAGAGATGGCACCCAACTCCAAAACTCCGGATGACCTCTCCCAGCGGTTTCATGTAGATGTTAAAAAGCATGGGCGACAAAATAGAGCCTTGCGGGACCCCACAGGTCAAAGGCCAGGGGTCAGAGCAGGCGTCTCCCAGCTTCACCATCTGAGTTCGTCCCTCCAGGAAGGACTGGAGCCACGACAGAACCGTGCCCCCAAGGCCCATCCCGGAGAGACGACCCAGAAGGATACCATGATCGATGGTATCGAAAGCCGCTGAGATGTCCAAGAGAACCAGCAGGGTCACACTCCCCCTGTCCAGTTCTCTGCGGAGGTCATCCACCAAGGCGACCAAGGCTGTCTCGGTGCCATGACCAGGCCTGAAACCAGACTGTGACTGATCTAGGTAGTTGGTATCGTCTAGGAAACCCTGAAGCTGAGAGGCGACCACCCTCTCCAGCACCTTACCCAAAAAGGGGAGGTTGGAGATCGGCCTGTAATTATTCAGCACCGTGGAGTCAAGGGAAGCTTTTTTGATAAGTGGACGGACCACGGCCTGCTTCAAATTAGATGGAAAAATTCCTTGCTCCAGCGATGCATTGACAATCAGTACAAACCAATCAAGCAACCCCCCTCTGGCTGATTTAATGAGCCAAGATGGGCATGGGTCTAGAGATGAGGTGGTCGCTCTCACAGCCCCAAGAATCTCCTCCACTGTTTCAGGGAGAACAAGCCTAAAAGAATCCCATAAAACTGGACAAGCAGGTGCCTCCGTCACCTCTTCTGGCACTGCGATGGAATTGGAGTCGAGCTCGAGGCGTATCTGGGCGACTTTATCTGCAAAATGGTGTGCGAAATCGCGACACCGAGCTGCGGGGTCGTCGGGGACCTCCTCCACCGCAGGTGGGTGGAGGAGTTCTCCCACGACCCGAAACAGCTCCGATGATCTATTTGCTGCAGATGCTATACGAGCGGTCGTGAATGACTTCCTGGCCGCCCGTATGGCCACGGAGTATGCCTTAAGAGAGGCTCTAGCCCGTGTTCGATCAGATACATCCCGAGATTTCCTCCATTTGCGCTCTAGCCCCCTTCTCGTATGCTTCATCACAGCCAGCTCCTCGGTGAACCAAGGGGATGGCCTGTCACGACGCAACGAGATGGGGCGTTCGGGTGCGATCGTATCTAACGCCCTGGCCATCTCCCCGTTATAGAGAGTTACCAAGGCGTCGATAGAATCGCCAGGCTCCAAGGCAGGAAGAACCCTAAGATTCCTCAGGAATCATTTGCAGTATAGTTGATTTTGCCCAGGGGCGCTCTTGAGGCGCTCTTGGGGGAAATATATATGCGAGTTGTAGTTACTGGGATGTATAGTTCACCTACAATCAAAGAGCATTCTGAACTCCACCAATGATAGAATTGAACCAAATATGGCACACAGAACTCCCATGACAAACAGAAAATATATATCAGTGATTGGTTGGGGGGGGGGGGGGCAGACCAAAATATTGTTTGCTTACCATCGAAAATTACCTAGGGCCGCCTCTGCCTCTAAGGCTGTGAGAGTGTGATTTACTCAATGGGTTTTCATGGCCAAGCAGAGATTCAAAGACTGTGCTCTGGAGTCTTATGCTGACTCCACATGAGCGCTGATTCCACTGGGATTCCAATCTGAGGGTAAACACACATTGTTTTAAAACTCACTTCTTCCTCCTAAATAGTGGAACAAATTGAATGATTTTTTAATTGCTTTAAAATCCTCAGGCATTGAAAAGGAAAGAAACACTGTGTGTTCCAGCAGGACTGGAATTGAAGCAAGAACACATTGGGCAAAACGTCAGGAGAGAATGCTTCTGGAACATGGCCATACAGCCCAGAAAACTCACAGAAGCCCAGGGATTAAAAAATATTTTTTTAGAATCCCAGAACTTCCTTGAGTTTGATAGGTAAGAGATATTGTTCTCTTCATCTGGAAAACTTCTACCTGAGATAGCTAGTAGGACAAGTAACACTGTGCCAACTATCACTCTTTTTAGGAATGAGCCGAGGATCCAAGAACCACGAGGAACTAATGATCTCCAGTGGGAAATCACAACCAGATTCTTTGGGGAAAACTAGAGGTTCCTCTCATGAATATCAGAACTTCCCCCAACTGTTTCTGTTCTGCAGATGATATTTAGTGGTAGACTTTGTTGTTGTTAACTTTACTTATGCTGACCCCTTGAATGGGAGACCTCCAAGTCACCCTATCCTCAACATATTTACTTAGGTCTTGCTGATTCAGGGCTGTGGTTTCCTGGACTGAGTCTATCCATCTGAAATGCAGTCTTCCTCTAATCCTACTGCCTTCTACTTTACCAAGCATTAAAGTGGGCCTTCAGTATTCACTGGGGTTTGTTTCCAGGATCCCTGTGGATTCCAAAATCCATGAATGCTCAATTCCCATCAGGCATGTAGCCGGGGGGGGGGGGGGGGGGGGGCTTGAGGGGCTTCAGCCCCCCCCCCCGAAATTCTCATGGTGGTTTGCGAAAAGGCCTTACTGGTGCATTATTTAAACTGTTATGTTTATTCATATCATGATCTGATCACCATACTCAATATATCCCATATGCATGGGGGTATTGGGGTAACGATACAAAAGGTTTGCTAGGGTAAACCCCTTTCACTCAGACTCAGCCCCCCCCCCCCCCGAAACTCAGCTCCCCCCCAAAACCCCCCTGAAAATTTTTTAGCCCCCCCCCCCCCCCCCCCCCCGAAACGAAATCCTGGCTACGGGCCTGATTCTCATCATACAAAATTGTGCTTTTATATAAAATGGCAAACATCCCATATTAATGTCAGAGAGAACCTGATAATCTAGGAATTTTCAGGAAGCTGCAGCAAGGTATTCCTATGCATCAATGAAGTGCTTGGTGCATGGTAAAATCAAGTTTTGCTTTTTGGATTCTTAAAAAAATATTTTGAGCTATTGATGGCTGAATCCATTGATGTGTTGTTTTTCTTGGAGTTTGAAAAGTAGTGGTGATCAAAAGTACCCAAATTGCCATCATTTTGACTTTTTTCTCTGCTTACGATGGGAAAAAACCTGTCTTTTATTCAGCTTCCCAGAGTGATTAAAGTGAAATCATAGCGGTATAATTCTGTACTGTGATAGGCCTCCAGGAATAGAATCCTAAAGTTTTACAGATATCGTTAGATTGTAAGTCCCAGGAGCCCTAGCCAGAATAGTCAACGTCGAGGAATACTGGGACATGAAGTCCAACAACATCTGGAAGGCCATATGATTCCATCTTCAATCATAGACAGTTGTGCTTTTTTCAGCCTCTTGGAATGCAGTGCTTTCTTAGATAGCAGAAGCAAGCTGCTGCAGGATTCTGTCCTCAATGTTGCATTCTAATTATATACTGATAATTAAAGAGCTTTGTGCTTTTAACACTAGCTGTATTAAAAACAAAGTCCAACCATGATAAATGAGCTTGGTTTTGATTCTCCTAGAGTGTCCTGCTGCAATTGACCTGGGCCTTATTACTCCGCCTGCATTATGCACAGAGCAAGGCTGAGTCATAATGTAATTAATTAATACACTAAACACCCAAGAAACAGCTGCACCATAAAGAGTATTAAACAGAAAAATGAATAATATTGAAATGGATGCACAGAAAGGAGAACGAGAATCAAATCTAAAGACATGACCTGCATGAAAATACTGCACATTTCAAATATTAGGATCAGGACGAGATGTTGGTTTGAGAGGGATCTTTGCATTTATTGATCCCCCATGTTGGTGAGTCCATCCATGTCAGAAAGTGGACCCTCAGAACCATAAGGACAACAATTTCACAACATAATGGTGGGATGGGAGCTTGCTGAGAAGCTTGCCATCTTGGCATGGCTTGATAATCTCCAGAAGTTCTTTAATCCCTTGAAGAAGTATTGCCTCCAGTGTGATAATGGCATGACAAAGGGTTGACTGGCACCCAATTATCCATTTATGATGAAATAAGGCAAACTTACAGCCATGTGACCTTTCTTTCACATTTGTAAACATGGTATTATTGCAGTTATCCTAAATGGTCCTTAAAAGTCAGCACATGGTGAATACTGGTGGAAGGGGTTGTCATGCAGTACACTGTTTACCAACACGGCAGAACCCAGTTGCTTGGAACAGAATTATTTATTTATTTATGTCATTTTTATCCCGCCCATTTCTGCCCAAAGGCAAATCAGGGCAGCATACAGACAGGCAATAATTAGAAGCCTTATATATACATACATATATCAGTTAAAAGCAATTAAATCACATCATAAATACATGTAGAAACCAAAGAAGAAATAAAACTATAAGAATCTATAAAAACCATGTCTTCCTGTTCAAATTCCTCATCCACTTACACGCCGGGGGGGGGGGGAGCTTCAGTCCCCCCCCCCCCCAAATTCTCATGGTAGTCCACGAGAAGGCCTTACTGGTACATTATTTAAACTGTTATGTTTATTCATATCATGATCTGAACACCATGCTCAATATATCCCATATGCATGGGGGTATTGGGGTAATGATACAAAAGGTTTGCTAGGGTAGACCCTCTTTCACTCAGACTACGGGCTACGGGCCTGCCATTCCGTGTTCATATTCCAATTTGAGTTTATCTGGAAGTAGATTGGGTTTCAAAGATTGATCAGGAGATAGGTATTGTAACTATGCCACTGATGAAAGATCATTGTGGTTTCAATAATATCAACAAAATACACTATGTATAATAATAATCCTCTTCAAAAAGTATATTCATGTGAGTTTCCCTTATCTAGAAACCTGCAATCCTAATTCTGTCTTTGGGGAAAGGGGACTAGTCACACATTCAGCACATACTGACTTTTTCCATAAGGAAACTTGATGGAGGTAAAAAGAAGAGAAAGGAGTAAAGGACTCACAAAAAAAATGGTACTGTTCCATTATTTGAGCAGGGCCAAAAGGATGCACTAGACAGTCTATTTTACAGGGGAAGGGACAGGGGGGTTGAAGAAGGAAAACTATGTATTAAAAAACTCTAAAATTATAACAGCTAAACAACAGAGAGGAAAAAAACCAAAAAACCAGGCACAGATTAACACCTCCCAGCAACAGATTTTCCCAGGCTCAGGCAGGCCTGCAAATGCTAATGAAGGTGATCAGCTAAACATTCACACCTAACTGCAGCAGGGAAGAGCTCCTTGCCCCACCCCAGCCATTCCACAGATATATAAACCCATTTTTCCTACTTCCAACAGACCTCACAACCTCTGAGGATGCTTGCCATAGATGCAGGCGAAATGTCAGGAGAAATGTCTCTAGAACATGGCTCTATAGCCCGAAAAAACCCACAAGAACCTTATGTTTTTCTTATTATTCTCCCCACCCATGTCGCCGTCATGGAAACAACCCTCATGTGTGACATGGAAAGGTGGGGGGGGGGGAGAGGGAATAATCAGTGAAAATGACTCCCCCCTCAATAAAATGGACTATCCTTTTCTGCCTAGCACTCCCTTTTTGGCCTCTGCCCAGATAATGGAACAATACCCAAAAATCAGACATCCTAAAATGCCTCGAGTTTCAGGATTCTTGAACATGCTACTTGGCTCTCTTTCCTATTCATATTTGCAAAGCCTCTCTGTACAGACAGACGACATTTAACTGAAAAGAGAACACCATTTTGAAAGAAGTAATTCTATGGCAAAGTGGTTTGTTTGTTTTTGGTCCTCAAAATCTCAACTAAATGTGACCACAAGGGCTTTGTGCCATAAAGAAGAAGAAAAAACATAGCACCATGGTTTGTTTTGTTTTGAAATTGAAAATTTTATAGCAATGATTTGCTTGAAGTGGAATGTTTTTTGCTTTTGAAAGAGGCACTTAAAAAAAATAAAAGGAAGTGGCTGTTTATTCAGTTCCTGGGAAAAGAACGTTCTGCTGGCTGGTATTTATTCAGCTGAGTTGTTAGAACAGAACTTGCAACCCAGACTGGGTCAGCATTTTCACAGTGAATGGGTATGCTAGGGAAATTACTCTCTTAGGGGATTTGAGGCTTTCGTTGATCCTTGCTTCAGCCAGATATGTAATAATGAAGATATAAAATGTGCGTGTTCCAAACTAAAAAATGTCAGACCTCCATTATATCAACAATAATCTGTCAACCATGTCCTACTCCCATATATATTTTCTGCATTCCAGTGATCCACAACTCATTTGTTATCTCCTTTCAAGAGATGAAATCTTACATCTTCCTTGTTCATTAGCAAAAGATAAAGGAGTGTCCTCAGCATTTTCATTATACAGTTATAGGACTTTGAATCCACTTTAAGTGCCAATGGTCTATCACATAATATCCCAGTGTTCATAGTTTGAGGAGAGACTTAGCTCTTCTCAAGGGCTGTAGTTCAGTGGAGATTTATACAACTCCAAAGCAGAGAATTCTGAGGTTCCCTCACCGAATGCAAAGACCTCTTCTGCATCAACAATAATTTGTCCTACTCCCATATATATATTCTGCATTCCAGTGATCTACAACACATTGTTACCTCATTTTGAGAGGGGAAATCTTACATCTTCCCTGTTCACCAGGGAGTGTCCTCTGCATCTTCATTATAGAGTTATAGGACTGTTCTGTCGCGCGCTGGGCCTGTAACAGCTGTCTTTTCTATAGGACGTATACTTTAAGCCCAGCGGGAAGCCAGGGTGCCTCAAAGAGAGATTCTCATGGATTTTTCTGAAGTGATAGTCTTTAGAGTCTTTAATGATACAACAAAGTATTTATTATGGAACAAACAACAAATCTTCAATTGTTCAAACAACACTCCAAGGCTTTCTTAGTCTAGTCCTCAATGGATTGGTACCTGACTTTGATTAACTGTACTTTCTCTGTAGAGAAAGCCCTTTTAAACCTCTCCCAGGCTGTTTACTATCTATGCCTCATCGGTGTGGGTCCTACTACCGATTCCAAATGCGTCTGGGTATCGAGTAGACCTACCAGGCGAGGCTTGTAGATATTTCAGATGGGGTTCCGTGGATCTGTAGAGCTGTCCTCCCTCAGATAATTCTTTGAGAACTTTGGGAGTGTTTAGGAGAGATTATTTGTATTTTTCTTTGCACAATACAGTCAGCATTCCATATTTGTGAGTTTGCCTTTTGCAGATTTGATTAAAATGTTTTCTCTGGGAATCTCTAGGTCTTCCAGTGCAACCTTTTGAACTTCAGAGTTATGCAGTAAAACCTACAGATTATTAGAGAGGTGCTAAAAATAGAGTTTTAAAAAAGAATTCACAGTTTTTCCACCTTAAAGGGGGTCCTGTGCTCTAAGGGTTCATCCAAGTAGGGCCCATAATGGGGAGCTCCTGTGGTTTTACCAGAGGTGTCTAAACAACGTCTCCAGTAAGACCAAATTAATTTGAGACAAAGCAGGAAATATGCTTTGTCCTGAATTAATTTGATATCTGGTATGGGCTCAGTGTGGATTGGGCCCGAGGACTGCATTATGCAATCCCCGGGCCCATCCACATAGCCCTATGGTGGTTTTCAGGCTGAATGAGCCCGAAAACCCAGACGGTACCAACCTCCTCCCCAACCCCCCCCCCAAGGCTTTAAAATAGAAAATAACTTACCTGGCCACCATTAAGGTCCTGCTGGAGTCCTCCTGGCATGTAGAAATAATATGCCCGGGGGGGGGGGAGCAATTTTCCTCCTACTCCCCCTCTCCTGGCACATCATTTCAATACTCCAGGAGGACTCCGGCAGGAACTTAATGGCTGCCAAGTAAGTTATTTTTCATGTTAAGGCCTGAGGGTGGGGTTTAGGTGTCTCGGTGCCCTCCTGGAAAGTACCAGAAGGGCATCAACACACATACACACATGAGAAAGGCACTGGTTTTGGGGGGGAAGTGTGTGGACTTAAATGCGCACCTAAGTGGATTTCTTAAACCTACTTCGGTGCATGTTTAATTAAGTGCTGTCTGGGAGCGTCCTAACTCTAGTAGATGTAGAGGACTGATTGTAATTCCTTTCCCATACTTTGGGATGTTCAGTACAGGGAGAATAATACAGAGGGATGTTTACTGTCTCCCATATTAGGAAAAAAGCAACCATAAGAATTAGTAGTCACATGTGAGGGTGAAATAGTCAAGAATTTACATGTGAATCAGTCTGAAATATAATACTTCTCAGCTGATTTGAAACAGAAGAAGACAGTCCAAAGAATGGCTCTCTTCCTCATGACAAGTTGGTGCTATTTGTCTTGTAGAAGGACTATGTGGGAGGCGAGAGGTATGACTCATAATTTGTACCCTATGGCTAGCCACTCATTGCAAAAATCACTCCAGCCGCAGAGACTGCTATGATTAGGAAGCTACATAAACAGACGTGTGAAGCAAAAGGAGGGAAACAAAGGCTGGCTCCCTCTTGGAGGCAAAGACAAAGGTCAAATAGGTTGGTTCATGGACATCCATTCCCAAGGCAGGAGAGAATGGCTTGAAATAAAGTTGTTATGGGTTTTTCTGTTTTTGTTTTTATTAGTGGCTTTCTTCATAAGAAGAGCAGTTTCAATCCCACTCTTGGGCTCATGCTGAGACAGAATTGGGTGAAACCAAGCAATGGTGCAAAGAGTGAAGTAGCCAGGAGAAATTCATCTATTCTGGCCATGTTGGCTAAGGAAAGTGTGGATGAGAGTGGAGAGAGGCATTGTGTCCATACTCACACCCATCAATGGGATCAAAGTGGCTAGAAGTGATGCTATATGACTTCCATTTTTATTTTAGTTTGTTTTTCAGCTACTTTTCTTTTCTTTTTTCCTTCCTTCCTTTTATCCTTCCTTCCTTTTTCACATTTTAAAAGGACTGGAAGTGTATGGGATATGGATGGAGAATTATAGAAATTTTGACCCATTTTGAAAAGTAACTGAAATGTATAAACAAAGGGATTTGGGGAAAACTTGGAGGACACATCCTGGGACCAAGAACCTCATGTAGGCTGCTGTGGGCTATTCTTTGCCTATTCCTAAGCTAGGGAGATTTTGGTAGCTGTAATTTACAGGGGAAACATTTTTTTTCTGGCAAAACAGCACCCACATGGATGAAGAGAGATCACTAATAAGAATAAAAAGAGTACCTTTCTTTTACAATACTTTGGTCCCCGCCCCTGCCATCTTCACCTTTGTTGTTGAGATTTTACCACTGAGTCCCCGGCCTTCTGAATTGGTACCTTCAGGATAGTTTTGCTTTGAGAATCAACAGTACTGACCCACTAAACCCCAGTGAGATTTTCTGGCGCCACTAAAAACATTGTCTCTTCCCCACAAGAATCTTAACATTAAATCTTTATATACAGAGTGTTGTATACACAAAATGAATTCAACCAAGTGCTGAATAAGAGGAGTCATAGCAGATGGAGCTTCCTTTCGTGCTTTTGAAGTCTGCTAAGATATTTTCTCCATGTTTTTTCTCCCACACAGTACAGCTGATGGAGATGACTTTCTAATGTAGAATGGCTAGAACCTAGAATCATGTTACTTTGGACTATAATCCCCAGAATAACCCAGTGTTTGTGAAAAACCACCAGAAACAAACAAACAAAAAAAGCATGAGATGCAGAGCCAATCTTAAGAAATGGGGCTACAAAGTGGAATCCTCGACATGCGAGTGCGGAGAGGAGCAAACCACTGACCACCTGCTGCAATGCAACCTGAGCCCTGCCACATGCACAACGGAGGACCTTCTTGCGGCAACACCAGAAGCACTCCAAGTGGCCAGATACTGGTCAAACGACATTTAATCAACTACCAAACTCACAAATTTTGTATTTTGTCTGTTTGCTTTGTTCTGTTAGAAATGTAATATAATTTGACTGGTTGCCCTGACACGACAAATAAATACATACCATGTGCTTTGTGTCAGCATGTAATGTTATTTGGTGTGAAAACTGCTCATAGTTTAAACTGTATGGTTTCAGTAATGCATGAGTTAAAAAAATAGGGATGTGCAACATTGGTAGATTGTCACATTTGGAGTTTCCTGTGCAGACCGGAAAAGGAGCTCCATGCAGCTTGCAAAGATGTGAATGGACATGATTTGAGATTGTCTTGTATATTTTGTAAATAAAAGATAAAGTGCCACTTTCCGTGAAAGCTGAATTAAGGAGTCTGGTGTTTTTCCCACTTTGTGCCTTTTCAAGTAGAACTTGGAAGGTCAAAGCAGCTGAGATAAGGAAAGTGATTTATCTCAATTTTCCATCACTTTGTTGCTCATGCAGAGGAATGAAACCACGTGATCTGAAGCATCATTGTAATAGGATACTAATGCCAACTCTGATTGGAGCACAAGCACATTAGGAGGTTCAAAAAGAAAATCACAGGTGTAATGATAGAGGACATTTAAGCTAAAGCTTGGCTTATGAAAAAGGTTTCTGTGCTTATATCTTATGTCAGGGATATCAAAAAGTAATATATTTCTGATGAAATGCTGCACAAAACCTTTAGATACTAATTTTGGTATATGTCTCTCCCTTGATGGTGTTACGTGGCATCGTTCTGCACATCATTGTTTTGATGGCTACAATATCTGAAAAGCTGGATGATAACCATAGGTAGAAAAATACAATTGAGCAGCACTGGAAATGCAACTTGAAATTTGGAGACATTTTCCTCCCACTTGCTGCAGATTTTGACGTTTTAAACGCTCTATGTGATGGAATCTTTTTCTCAGCTGAAGTCAACTGTTCATAGCTTTTGTGCCAGGATGGACTATAGCAGAAAATAAATAAGTTTAGTCCTTTAAAGGTCAGTCCAAAGTTTTTTGCCCAATCTAGAGTACTTTTATTTGCTCTCCTTATTCATTACCAAGCATTATTATATAGTTTGACTTAAGGTGATATGTTCCCGGATTTATTCACACGCAGACATATAAAAATAAAAACACCTTTGTGTCATTACTCTTGACAGCCTTATGATTATGTTTAATGTGGGTGTGACCCAGAATAACCCTTTGATACAGGATCATGATGCTGCAGTGTTTATTTATTTATTCTTCCTTTTTTGAAATGGTGACGGTGATTAATGCCGCTACCTTTACTGCTTGACCTCCTCTCTCTGAGGGTTGCTCTTCAAGGACATCTATTTCTTTATAAAATGCTGATAAATCTAATCTTTCCTCTCTGATGTATGCAAATGAGTGCGCACTAGGAACATACACATTTCTGTTTCATAAAGGGAAAGAGCTACTAAGAGGCATTCAGGCTGGGAGCTAGATATCAGTTAGGTCACATTCCCTTAACATTCAGCATATCTTGGTCCCGTTGATTCCTATAGGATGGGAAGTGATCTACAAGTTCAGTTTGACTTCTGTGTATTGCGATGCAAGCAGTCACACTGCATACTTAGTTCACAGGAATCCCAAAGAGTCTCAGCCACCCAAAGCTCACGTGAAGATATACATTATTCCACGCTGTGTCATTGTGGCCATCGTAAAGGAATGGATCTAATTTATTAAGCACATGTGCTATCCAACCTCTATCCAATGCATTGTCAGAGCAAGAATGTTGGGCTATTGTAGCACATGACTTGGAGCAGTAGGGCAATGATAGGAGGCTAGGGAGTTGCTTCTTAAGAGACTTTGGAGAACTGCACCCACCTATCCACCTCACCTTGAAAAAATACTACATTTTGTCCCACAATTTCCCTAAAAACTCTCTAAAGATTGTGTGGTCATTTTTAGCCTCCTTGGGCCATTTAAGGGTCAAGAGTTTTTTCCTCCAAAACAGGATATTACTACAAGTCACTTCCAGTTTTCTAAAACAGAGTATTTCTGGGACAGGTTCATCCAGCTGACTTCCATGGCTGAGCAAGGATTTGAGCTCAGGTCTTCACATAATGTCCCCTCCATTTCATAAATCAAAGCTTGGTCCCTAAAATTATGCTTGGCAACATGGGCAGTGTCTCAATCAGAAAAGACTGATCTATATAATCATGGCATTTTAATACAGTTGTTTTGGTTTCACCCTCTCTGATAGTGTCACATGGTGTGGTTCACGTTTCCCATGCGCTCTCCTGGTGCTACTGCTGAACTCTGTAAACAAGCTTGCCAAAGGCAGGAGAAGAGGGAGAGTATCAACCATACATTTTGGGCATTGAATGCTTGCCCTTTATGTTTGGAATCCGCCCTGAGTCCCTTTAGGGAGATAAAGCGGAATATAAATAAAGATGATGATGATGATGATGATGATGATTATTATTATTATTATTATCCCTGTGTAGAAATGGCAGGGGTCAAATCTGCAGCATGAAAGTGCCCACCAAAAATGCCCCTCTGTCATATCTGCACCAAACATATCTTTCAGGGTGGCAGGATGAGAAATTCCTACAAGGATCTCAAAATTCACACAATGCTGTGTTCCTCTTTGCATGCATGAGCCATAAGAGGCAACATAGACTGATCACTGAGAAGTCAGGACTTGGCCAACCACAAGATGAAATTAATTGAATTGACCTGCCAGTCTTCATTTAATTCTAACACCCCCGCCCCCAAACACATACACTTACTTCCCCAATTTATTTTTGTTGCTACTTCATAACTGTGATTTTGCTACTGTTATGAATTGTTATATAAATATCTAACATGCAGGATGTATTTTCATTCACTGGACCAAATTTGGCACAAATCTCTGATATGCCCAAATTTGAATACTGGTGGTTTTGGGGTGGGGGGTTGATTTTGTCATTTAGTAATTGTAGTTGCTGGGATATATAGTTAACCTACAATCAAAGAGCATTCTGAACTCCACCAAGGGAGGAATTAAACCAAACTTGGCACACAGAACTCTCATGACCAACAGAAAATACTGGAAGGGTTTGGTGGGCATTGACATTGAATTTCGGAGCTGTAGTTCACCTACATCCAGAGAGCACTGTGGACTCAAACAATGAGGGATCTGGACCAAACTTGGCATGAATACTCAATATGCCCAAATGTGAAGACTGGGGGAATTTGGAGAAAATAGACCTAGACCTTGACATTTGGGAGTTGTAGCTGCTGGGATTTATAGTTCACTTACCGTCAAAGAGCATTCTGAACCCCAGCAATGATAGAATTGGACCAAATTTCCCACACAGAAGCCCCATGACCAACAGAAAGTACTGTGTTTTCTGATGGTCTTTGGTGACCCCTCTGACATCTCCCTTGCTATCCCCCTCCCAGGTGTCTCAACCCCCAAGTTGAGAAATACTGCTCTAAGGTGAGCCTATCATTGGGGTGTGGGGTTGACGGGGGTTGGAAAGATTTTTTCAGAGAGCTTTTTCCCATTCTTTGAAGCTGAGAGAGGGTGACCCACTTAAGGTCACCCAATGAGTTTCCATGGCTATGTGAGATTTCAACCCTGATATCCAAACTCATAGTGCAATGCTCAAACCACAACACCACATTGGCTCTCCTCTCCAAATACAGAGAGCTAACCTCACTCTCATGTCTGAATGCAGACCCTTACCTGCCATACCTATTGTTAAATTCATGCAGCCTTTCTTACAGATTGCAGGATTCCTTTTAACCGGCTGGTGAGCTTTTAAAGTGAGCATGACGTGATTCATCCCTGGACTCAGCACACTTTCTCCATGGTTTATTATTCTAACAGAAAACGGTGACCTTTTGATGCCTTACCTTGTAATTTGGCAGAATGAAAATTAACTTTGTGGGGATGCACACCATCTAGGCTTAGTCTTCCATCAGGACTGTTTTAAATACTACTAAGGTATTAAAAGCTATCCTTCAGGGATATTTCAGGAATCATGTTGTTGCCCTCTAGCCTAATGCTGAAATCTTTCCAGCAGGCATGCCAGCAGCATTATCCTTCAGGAATGCTTCCGAAATAGCTTCACTCACTTTATTGTCCTTTTTCATTACTATTGAAATCCTTCCAGAATGCCTAAATTAACCTTCACAAAGATGCCAGAATAACTTTAATGTCCTGGAAGGATTTCAATAATGATTTTAAAGGATATCAAAATGCAGTTTATATGCACGTACATATTTACGGACACACTTACATAAGAACTAAGGGGGACACGTGCATCACTGAAAAACAGGAAATGCACCACACTAAAAGAGAACACTGCTGTGCTTAAAATTTGCACAGAAATACACAAACACACACAGAACACCAGGTACCATAAATCTGTGGTTCTGGCCAAGGAGACAGAGCAACCAGTGGCTAAGCAATTCAGCTCTGAATTTCACAGTCTCTCGGATTGTCCTTGTTTGGTTTTGAGGTATCTTCAGATAGTTTGGACAAAAGGGGGTACTTTTTAGATCTATCACAGCAGACAAATCATAGCAGACAGTCCATTGCTTAGATACAGAAGTAGTTTTCTTGTAGTTTTCCTAAGATTAACATCATGTGGCCTCAGTTTAGATGAAAACAAGACAATTGCTCAGTTTAGATGAAAACATAATGGTCTAAAATGCTACCTTGGATGCAGCTTAATGTCACCCTTAGTGAATGAAGGAGGAATACGCTGAAATGGTTTGCTTATGGTATACAATATGATCACCATATCCACAGGACCGGTATCCAGAGTTTCATTTATCTATTCCCAACAATATTTTCCTCTCCAAGATCTCCCATTTCCTGACTCCTGCAGTTGTAGTTTTTGGGCCATCGTGCAATGGCTGTACAAGCAAACTGTTATGTGCCATGGAAGAATGCACAACTACAACTGAAATGATCACACTTGTGGAATTCTACTCACAACAACCATGAGTAAATAAAGGTAAAGGTAAAGGTTTCCCCTTGATGTTAAGTCTAGTCATGTCTGACTCTGGGAGGTGATGCTCATCTTCATTTCTAAGCTGAAGAGCCGGAGTTGTCCATAGATGCCTCCAAGGTCATGTGGCTGGCATGACTGCATGAAGCGCAGTTATCTTCCCGCAGAACCGGTGCCTATTGATTTACTCACACTTGCATGTTTTCAAACTGCTATGTTGGCAGAAGATGGGGCTAACAGTGGGAGCTCACCCTGCTGCCTGGATTCGAATCGCCAACCTTTTTGGTCAGCAAGTTCAGCAGCTCAGGGATTTAGCCTGCTGCACCACCAGGGCCTCCTTACACTGTTGTTGTAAGTAGAGTTCCACAAATGTGACCATTTCAGTTGTAGTTGCACATTCTTTTGTGGCACATAATAGTTTGCTTGTAATCACTCTTACGGCTTGTGTAGACAGGGACCGTGTTTTACAAGTGGGCAGTAAGTTTGTGCGCCTTCAGGTCATTTCCAATAAATGGTGACCTAAGGTGAATTCGTCACAGGGTTTTCTTACTGAGATTTGTTCGGAAGGGAGTTGCCTTTACTTTCTTCGGGGCTTGAAAAAGTGTAACTGACCTAGAGTCACTCACTGGGTTCTCATGACCAAGCAAGGATTCATACCCTGGTCTTCAGATTCATAGTCCAAGTCTCTCCACCATGGGTTGCTGTGAGTTTTCTGGGCTGTATGGCCATGTTCCAGAAGCATTCTCTCCTCATGATTTGCCTGCATCTAAGGCAGGCATCCTTAGAAGTTGTGAGGTGCTTGCTTTTGGATAGTAATAAACAAGATGTGTCTATTATTGCAAGATACCTTATCAGTTGTACAATATTAGTATTGTACAACTGTACAATACTAATGTAAACTAATGTGAACATTAGTATTCACTAAATAATCCAATAATGCAGTCAATACTGGACTACATGTGTGTAAATTTATGTTGCCCAAGCATGCTGAAGGATCTTGACCACTCAAACATTTAATATAAATGCATTCAACTTTTCCTTCACTTTTATGTCTTCCTCTCAGTTTTCCATAATTCTGATTTCAACTTCTTCCTTTGGAAATTGTTCCAGAAAAAGAAGAGGGTTTGAAAAAATCCAATTAACAAGCAGAAGGCAGATCCCAAGACTTTGCCCTGGGCTTTAAACCTTCCCAGCTCTGGCTCGTCACACAGAAAACATTTATTCTAGCAAAATATTATTTTTAAAGCCATGCTAACAGTAATTAGGGGCAAATTGAGTTTTATCAAGTAACACAAACGGTGGGATTTCAGAGCTGGATTTGGGTTGGTATTTTAATGAAGTGTGTGTTAACAGTACAAAATCTTCTGTCACGCCAGCAGCTGACTTTCATATACAGACCTTTGATAGAAGAACCATGTGTTAACACTCAGGGCCTTTAATCACATGACCTCACGCACCGGCTCTTGGACAATCCATCACAGGGAGGCATACGTCTCCTGTACTGCTGTTGGCCAAGTTCTGATGGCGTTGGCGTGCGATCCTTTCATGAAATTATGGTTGCACAAAGAGGCCTTTTTCTTCCATCTTTCACCACCCACTGTATGTTTAGCTTAGTCCCGCTGCCACTTTCTTTGGGGCATACATTTCTATGTGTGCCAGACTTTGGTTATCAGAACTAAAGCATGCTCATGAATTCCATGGCATTCTGACTGGTTCATTTTTTCCCCTACTGCTGTTCATATGAAGCCATTGAGCTATTTGGTCTAATGCTGTTGGCTTAGATTGGCAGCAGCCATTTACAGTCAGAAACAGGACCAGTATCTCCTAAAACACACATAGCCATGGTTATGAACATGGGAGTTTGTCCATGCAAAGCATATACTTGAAAAGAAGTTGAGTATAGCTTATTTGAAAAAGTACAGGGTGAGGCAGCATAACTTCCTCTTTTCAAAACTTAATAAAACCAATTGTATGAATCAGATTTGCTTTATTTTTTTAATAATATAGACGCATACCTAAAGTTTTGTTTTACGTAGTTTTGAAGATCAAATCAGGTAGGTGATGTCCCCTGTTCTCCATACACTGAGTAAACCAATTTCTGGCATTTGTCATGACTCTTGCCAGCATAGCAGGTGTTATGTTGGCAATTTCTTCCTGGATGTTGGTCTTCAAATCTTGTAAGGTCCTTGGATGGTTCACATAAACACGCGATTTCAAAAAAACCCATAGAAAAAAAATCACAAGGGGCCAAATCTGGAGAGCAGGCCGGCTACTCCAAATCCGCTTGAAAAGTAGGCCTCAACAGCAAAAGCAAGCTCCTTGCTTTTCCAACGCATGATGGTGACTGAACTGTGTCAGGACAAAACTTTATACTCCCGCCTCTCGAACGAGACCACTAGTGCTCCGCTACGTCTTCAACCTATTAAATGGTGCGCATTTAAAAAAAGGAAATTATGCTGCCTCACCCTCTACCTTATGTCACAAGCAAATTAATTAGAAAGGAGAAAGTGAGCGACAACCAGTCCCATGCCACCACAACCACAAACACATACGGTATAGTAGAGAAAGTGTTAGGGATCCCTCATCTTTAGAGGAGGAAGGGGTGCAGAGAAGTGCTCAGGAATTGGAGGGAGGAGAAGAATCAGATGATGAGGGTTTGAAAGTGCCCACATTTCTAGAGAGATGAAAAGAGACAGAGCACAGATGCCGTTCTGTGAGAATAGCTGCTAAAAACGCTGAGCTAATTGGGAGACGCCCTAACACCTCCTGTGTGGGGAATTCAGGGCTATAAATTAGAAGCAGAAGCAGTCAGCTTTCACTGGTAACAACGACCGTGATACTGCTGTTTTCACTCCATTGGAATTTGTTTTGTGTCTGCTGCTAAGGACTTACTTCGTTGCCCATTGTCTGATGGAAGACTGGTGTTTCTTTTGGGACTTTGTAAGAGACTTTAATTTGTGTCTGGATTAAGACTTCCTTGCTTTCTTTTGCACTCTTCAATTGCATTTGCTTATTTTTTGTGTTTGCTGTAGTAAAGCATTTTTCTTTTACTTTCAACATTGTCTAAAGGCTGTTTTTGAAGAGCAATTCAGGACAGAAAGCAAGCACACTTGCCTTTCTTTCGCTACCACATATGCAATTGGTTTCTTTATAAATACTAAAGTTTTCAGGCCATCACAAATTGAGAGGCTCTGTAACATGTACTCTCCAAATATGTATGAAAATAAAATGGAGGATAAACAAGTTCCAATTAACTGCAAATTAACTGATGCAGCAAAAGACACGTTGTATCTAAGACCAACAAACAGAAATGGCATGAATATGTAGTACTATTCCTAAATTCATAGGGAAACATGCAAACTATCAGCTATTTAAAAACATGCTGATATTGCTAATACTATGACATTCTGTCCAAATTAGCAATTAATCTGCTTTACATGTTTTGGAGGAAACTCCAAAAATGATACAGCATAATTCCTCAGTCTTGGAAAGGTTTTCCTAAAAGTCGATTGGGTTTCTTGGAACTCCCTTCCTCTCATTCCTAACCATGTCTGCCACTAATCAAAGAAATTACCCATGCTATTTTTTGCCTAACTTTAATAAAGATAAGTCTTTTTAGCTTTCATAGCTGACTTCAGGAGTCTAGTGGACTTGATTTTGAAGATGAACTGCCAAGTTCATTGGTACAACAATTTGATTAACTTTGAATTCATTATCTGTGGTATGGCTATTTGAATAATTATAAATTATTGCCAAAGGAAAGCAATATGGCTTTGCTCAACTTAAAGTGGTGCACGATGCAAAAAGGAAACCGGTTATGAAGATGAGCTACTTATTCTGATGATACTATAATCCAATTATCCTAGAATATATGCTTGAAGTGTAGCCATAGCATTTGGGCTAATCATAAATAATATGAAAGGAAAATCCTCTTGGAATTGCCATTATGACTAGCAGACTGTTTTACCTAGTGGTAAGATCCACAGTGCCACTCACCACCTAATCCGCCTTCAGAGTTCTAAATGATAAGCCATTTTATTTTGAAATTGATTGGACAACCTACCAAGGATAGCTGAGCACTTCAGTTCAGATCATATTATTAAGAGTTTACTAAAACTTGTATACAGGATTAAATGTCTGTGCTCCTGTTCACAAGATTTTGCCTCACTTTCTTTCCCTGTGATCATTGGATTTTGAAAAATGTGGCTTGTTGTGGAAACAAGGATTGGTGATAAAGCTTCAGTGGAGACACCTTTTCCCCAGGATAATTCTTTCAGGAGTGAATTCCCTTTCTCAGGGGTAGATTTCTTTCACTTCCCATTTTCTCACCCCTGTTCTTAACTATGAGTCATAGAATCATGGAATTCTAGAGTTGGAAAAGGCCTCATGGGCCATCCAGTCCAATCCCCTGCCAGGAAGCAGGAAAATCACATTCAAAGCACCCCCAACAGATGGCCATCCAGCCTCGGTTTAAAAGCCTCCAAAGAAGGAGCCCCCACCACAATCTGGGGCAGAGAGTTCCACTGCTGAACAGCTCTCACAATCGGGAAGTTCTTCCTAATGTTCAAGTGGAATCTCCTTTCTTGTAGTTTGAAGCCATTGTACCGCGTTCTATTCTCCAGGGCAGTGGAAAACAAGCTTGCTCCCTCCTCCTCCCTATGACTTCCCCTCGCATATTTATACATGGCCATCATGTCTCCTCTCATGCCCAGCTCTTTAAGTCACTCCTCATAGGGCTTGTTCTCTACACCCTTGATCATTTTAGTTGCCCTCCTCTGGACACATTCCAGCTTGTCAACATCTCCCTTCAATTGTGGTGCCCAGAATTGGACACAATATTCCAGATGGGCTCTGACCAAGGCAGAATTTAGGAGTAGCATGACTTCCCTGGATGTAGACACCATACTCCTATTTATGCAAGCCAAAATCCCATTGGCTTTTTTTGCCACTGCATGACATTTAAGTTGGGTGTTTGTAATTTGGGGACTGTGTGTGTGTATATGTCTGTCTATCTATCTATCTATCTATCTATCTATCTATCTATCTATCTATCTATATACATACACATACATACATACATACATACATACATACACACATATCAATATATCATTCATATATACACATACTTACATACATGTACCCCCTCTGTATTGGGGTATGTATTTGTGGTGATCTTAACCCTTCCACATGCACTAGAGATCTGCTGCTTTGCACTTAAAGACCTGAAAATCATGTAGTCTGTTCCCAAACCAAATCCTATACTGTTGAGTTACTTTATTTACAGTATTTATATACCGCCTTTCTCACCCCTGGGAGGGACTCGAAGTGGAGTTACTGGAGACGTTTTACTACCTGCTTGAAGGAGCAGGAAAGAGGAGACATTTTTATTAATACTGGAATCTTTTAATAGAATTATAAAACTTTTGTGGTCGTAACACTTACGTTATATAGAAAGTTAACACTGCAAACCACCAACATTCATATTTTCAAGGCAGGAAACACAATGCCCTTTAGAAATGGAGAGTAGAGATCGAACCTGTGACTAGATGGCATTGGATCTACCACCAAATAATGAGTTTTGGTGCTACTGTTCCAGCAGTTAAATATGGGCAGGGTTTGGAAACATTTACTTTTTGAACTATAACTCTCAACGTTTCGAGGAAGCATGGTCACCGAGATTGGTCACTAAGCTACAAATTCAGCCATGTGTGAAATCTGCACCTTAGTAGATCAACTGTATTTCCTGCTTCGGTGAGATTAATTTCAGTAGTTTGTAATGCTAATTAGCAATCCAAGCTAAGCAGTTTGAACTGCAGCAGTTTACAATGAAATTTTCAACACCTGGATTACTTACATTTTCCTGCTTGTTTCTATTGAACCCATCATTCCCACATGACATTTTATCATTAGAGTGGTAGGCTTTAGTCAGTCTGATAGATCAATCAAGTAAAGTTTTTGTTGATTATTTGCAAAGGTCAAGTTTTATCAGTTAGACTGAGAGTTCATGGTCACAATTGTGAACTTTTCTACTAACCTTTATTATCTTTCTAAACTATTTTGTTCTGGGAGAAGTCTAGCTAGTGCAAATAAAAATGAAAATATCAAAGAAGGATTTGCATTCTTAGAATGAGCGAGAGCTCTTCTTCTTCTTAAGCATATGTTTTCTTACACTGCTATCAAAATCACAAAAAGTGGCTGATGTCAAGACTTTGATCTTAGGCAAATTATTCAAATGTAATTGATTAATTGAGTAATCAGTTAAAAAGCAGA
Source organism: Anolis sagrei (assembly GCF_037176765.1). Taxonomy (NCBI): domain Eukaryota; kingdom Metazoa; phylum Chordata; class Lepidosauria; order Squamata; family Anolidae; genus Anolis; species Anolis sagrei. The sequence goes on along the minus strand of NC_090025.1, from coordinate 17,985,818 downwards.
CAATAATCTAATGAAACTCTTTGACCACTCCAGCAGCCATTCTTATAATGTGATTAGAAGGGTGTCCCCTCCCACCATTCTTTAGCATACAATACAGTAAGAAGGAGTAATGGCAGATACTACCAAACACCATTACATAATATGACTTGTTTTCTGGGGATACCATAAATGTTTTGGAGAGTATCATCCCTAGAATTTGCTAAGTCCTCCAATACAACTCTGTGTTAACTTCCAGGACCTAGCAAATTTCTGAAGACAATTTCCCCCTGAATTTGAGTAAATAAAACCATGGATACAGGTTCCATGGTTAAGGGTCCCCCACTGTATGTTCCTGTGTACCAATGTGCAGTTCTACTGACTGTGGCCACACATAGTGTTATACTGGTATCAGGAATCTTGTATGTCAGCCTGTTCAGCCTGTGATGTTCATGATGGGAATTGGGATGGTTTTCCTGATGATGGGCCTGGAGATGAGAGGTTGCTTGGACCTGAGTTAAGTTCAAAAGAGAGGCCTAAGCTATTTCAGGAAGATTCACAAGGCTACATTCCTGGGAGAGACCTTTCACTGCATTTCTCAGGGCAACTGTCTGAAAATGATGCTGAGATTGATTTGTCAGGTGCAGGAGTTAATGAGGGAGGGGACAATAAAACCTTGGGCAGAAAGTGAAGTTTAAGTAAACAGAGGCAGAGCTTTCAGAGACTGTGGCGATCAGTTCGTCTACAGCAAAAGAAAGATAACAAACCATTATCTAGTGGGAAAGTCAAGAAGAATACTTTCCTTTCAGTTTTGGGATCTGGAAAAGGTTATAATGATTCATGGGAAAGAGTTGCCTCAGTCGAGTCAAAGTTGTTGTTCTATCATGGTCTTGCTTTCAAGTGCTCTGAGTTCCATGTACCAAGTTTTTGCCAAGCCTAAGTTTTGCTTATGGGATTTTCCTGCTGTTTTGTTTCATGGTTTCAATTGCCTTGTTTCGTGGATTTCTATGTACTCGTGTATCTTGTTTCCCTTTGAAGCTTATGGACTATTTTAGATTTTGGACTTTTATTGTTTTGCTTTTTTTACTGTTTTGCATATATATATATATATATATATATATATATATATATATATATATTACAATAAATTGCTTGCTGATTTTATCAAGCTGGTGTGGTGTTTAAGGTCAGAGGTGTTTCTGCTCTGGCGTATGACAAGGACTCACAAGGTCAACAAGAGTAGGACTTTATGATTGCATTGAAGTGCAATTAAGATGAAAAAAATATATTAATGAGCAAAAACACGAGCCAGGAGTGGTTGCAGCAGTTTGCTATTGTTTGAACCTACAGGGATTCCATGCCTTCCTCTCCCTCCACTGAGTTAATTGAGTGCAAACTATTTTTACACTTTTAACTCCATTGGCAGCATTTGGGGAAAGCTGAGGACTAAAGAGAAAAGCTGGAGGAAGAGAGAGAAACTGGGAAATTTTTAATACAACCGAAAAAGTGGAGGATTAATCAGGACTGCCTCTGCCACATGATGGCAGTTCAAGGGTATGAGTTAGCATAATTATACACTGAAGAAGTACAAAATCAGATCTCAGCCACAATTTTAGATATGTGTAAGTTATGATGATAATTTTGGGTGTTTTTATACCCTTTGTTAACCAAAGTCAATTTTAAATTTATAATGCGAATACAAAAAATTAGGACAGGTTTCGCTTTCCCTGTATGTGCCTAGAGTTAATCCAGCCCAGAAAAAACATTTTGTGGCCTCCACTGTGGTTTGATTTCTATGCCCTGTGGAGAGACTTGTTCTTCTAACAGCAAAGCAACAGAGATTGGAACCTCACCCCGTAAGCATATACACATTACATTACAGACAGTGAAATCATCTTTGCTGACTTGTCACAGATCCCAGTGGAAACACTCCTGCCAATTAAATTAAGTGATTGTCTTGACTATCAGAGACTCGCGGGAGTCCATCACGCTGGGACACAGTCACTTTTATTTTATGAATTGCCTTAAGTGGGCATTGCATAAAGCATTACCACTTGGAAATGCCAAAAGTCGGCAAGTCTGGATTCTGTCAGCAGCTGCAATCGAGCCGGGAGACTGAGTGAAGGAGACATAGGCTTGTGGAGGAATGATGCCACTGAATACCAATTAACAACCATCAATGCCACCAGATTTAAGGCAGCGGTGTATGGGGGGGGGGGGGGCGAGGGGAGGTCGCATAGCTAAGCTGGATCAGAGAACAATGTTATTTGGAAAGTAACATTCTTGAGTAAGAATTTGATTTTTATTTTAAATATATTTTAAAATAATGTAGTGTACTGTATATAGTACTTGCAAGTAAGTTGACCTCATGTGCAAATAGAGGGCATGTTTTGGGGCCAAAATTACAGATGTGTAGATAAGTCAGTGGTCATTCCACTGAGAGGGGAAAGCACCAATGCTGGCCAAGGCTATCTCCCCATCCAGGCATTGAAAATGACCTGATTTGGAGCCATGGCAGAGAAATTAGAGGAGGAGCTTTTTTTTTAAAGGTGTGTGACTAAAATTTCTAAACTTATACATGAATATGTATGGTAAATCAAAGGAGCTCATGCAATAAAAGCATGGTTCAAGCAATGTAAAATGTTAAGAACAATTTAAACAGACTTAAAAGCATATTAAACAATACAGTAATTTAAAGCAGGACAGTTTAAAAGCAGTTAAAACAGTGTATGACAATGGTTAGGTAATCATATCATGGCGAGGGGCCAATCCTGCTGCCTCCCTCAAACCATCCACAGGTTGTACCCCAGCACAGCAGAAAATGGTAAAAAGAAGTGACGAAAATTAGAGACCCATCTTAAAGTACTGGGTAGACGACTGCTGTATGCCTTTTGGGAATATATGTATATATTTCTCTGGCTTTCTCCAAGGGCAATATGAAAATCTAACTGCAGAATTTTTTGAAGCTGAAAACAAACAAGTAACTTTTCAAAGCTCTTTCATTGTAAGATCTTGAAGTACCAATACATCACTAAATGAGAAGTCATTGTTTATATATCGCTTGGGTTAATATCCTAAAGCCACAATAACTATATGTGTAGGCTCTACTATTATGAGACAAAAGTTTCTTTTCAATTAACGTAAAAGTAAAGGTTTCCCCTTGACGTTAAGTCTAGTCGTGTCTGACTCTGGAGCTGGTGCTCATCTCCATTTCTAAGCTGAAGAGCCAGCGTTGTCCGTAGATGCCTCCTAGGTCATGTGCCCAGCATGATTGCATGGAACACTGTTACCGTCCCGCCAGAGCGGTACCTATTGATCTACTCACATTTGAATGTTTTCGAATGGCTAGGTTGGCAGAAGCTGGGCTAACAACAGGAGCTCACCCCACTCCCTGAATTTGAATCACTGACCTTTCGGTCAGCAAGTTCAGCAGCTCAGTGGTTTAACCTGCTGCACCATTGGGGGCTTTTTTTCCAATTACTTTTGCCATATTGTGCATAATTTTATATGCCTATGTGGTATCTTTGCTCTTACTTGTTTTTATTCTAAACTAAGTAATCTTAAACATTGTAGATTTTCCTGATAGTAGTATTTTGAACTCATCTTCTTTTTAGTTGGGAGAACCAGGGCAAGATTCGTGTGCTAGATTCTGGGAATAATGGATTCCAACCCCCTCTTTCAGCGCAGGAAACCAAGTGGCTGATCTTGGAAAGCAATGACAAATCTTGTCAACAAAATGGTAGGGTCACTTTAAGGGCTTGTATACATTGGCATGAAAACCTTGACTTGCCCTGAATTTGCTCCTGACTATCTTCATAATGTGCCTCCACTTTTCCTGTTAGTATTGAGTGTTATATTAAGTTAAACCATATTTGTCCCACATTAGATAAAGTCAGGGAATGCTCTGGAATTTGCTTGAAACTCAGGAGTATCACACAGCTTTGGGTCAATGTGGACATCTATATTGGATCTGATTTGGACTAGACTACTGTCTCATGGGACACCATCACCATCATCTTTCCCTGGCATATTCATCAGTAAAGGGAAAAGGAGACGCTACCAGTTGTAGGGACGTTCCTGATTTGTCAGGGTCTCCTACAATTTGTAATGAATCTATAAAATTGATAACACAGCCACTAGCATGTTATATGTTGTTTTTCTTCCTTTGATTCAAAAGTATATGAAACAAAGACTTGGATTTAAGATAAACTGTAATAAATTTATTGAAGTATAGAAGCTTAATGGTTTCAATGTTTCTTAACTCCTAGAGGTACATTCCTTTAGTGGTTACATTTATAACCTTTCGTAAAACAACTCTTAAGATGTATTGTCGAAGGCTTTCATGGCCGGAATCACTCAGTTCTTGTGGGTTTTTTCGGGCTATATGGCCATGTTTTAGAGGCATTTCTCCTGACGTTTCGCCTGCATCTATGGCAAGCATCCTCAGACCTCGCCCTCTGAGGATGCTTGCCATAGATGCAGGCGAAACGTCAGGAGAAATGCCTCTAAAACATGGCCATATAGTCCGAAAAAACCCACAAGAACTGAACTCTTAAGATGATTGTTCTTTCCACTAGACAGGTTTTAAACTTATTTCCTTCAAAATGGGTTTCTTTCCTTAACAGATCACTCCACGTACTAGCCTGTTCTTTCCCTCTGTTATCTCTGTTACAGTAAAGATTCTTACTGGGGTTCTCTTCCCCTTTTTGCTCAAACCCTAACAACTAATCTAAATAAGTCAACTTGACTTAGCTAAACCACACAGGCCTAAACCTTCCTGATTCTCAACACAGTAGAGCCAGCTTTCCCTGCGGTTCTCTGAACAACGAACTACCTATTTAAAATGCCTGCTCTTGCCAAGTGGTAGTCGGCTTTTCCCCTCTTACCATGGCAACCCATCTCAGAGTGAGCTAAGCTGGCACCATCCCCCTAGTTATGCTATTTTAAATACTTACCCCTTTAAACACCTACCTATAATTATACATGACTGTAGGTTAAAATTCACACTTCACCACATGCAGGCATGTAGCCAGGGGTGGGGCTTGAGGGGCTTCAGCCCCCCCCCCCCCCGAAATTCTCATGGTGGTTCGCGAAAAGGCCTTACTGGTGCATTATTTAAACTGTTATGTTTATTCATATCATGATCTGATCACCATACTCAATATATCCCATATGCATGGGGGTATTGGGGTAACAATACAAAAGGTTTGCTAGGGTAGACCCTCTTTCACTCAGATTCAGCCCCCCCCCCCCCGAAACAAGCTCAGCCCCCCCCCCCCCAAAACGAAATCTTGGCTACGGGCCTGACCACATGGATCATGTCTATGTTGTCACTGTTGTCAGTTCCAGCCAGTTGTGTGCACCTTTTTGTGACATCAACAGAGTTGCTCACAAGACCAGGAAGAAGATGAAGGACTCTGTGGCCAACTGGAAGTGGTGACTGCAACATGGAAGGTAAGGTAGAAATCCAATGGGACCAATGTGAGAGTGAGACTCATGTGGACTCCAACTCACCAACACAAAGGGTTTGGGATGGTGTGTGTAGGTACCTCCAAGGTCAGTCGGGGCACTTCCGGTGTCTGTCCAGATTTACTGGTCAATGTAGATTCCCCTTAATATGACACCGAGTTAAAGACATATAATGCCCAGTTTTGCTCTCAAATATATATATTTCTACCATCTTGGGTTCTCTCCAGACTTGCGGATACTTCGCTATTGTTTACGGGTGAAACTGTTTTGGCTACTTGAATAGCAATGCAGCATCTTAGAAATCGGGGATATTCATTTCTCCACATTCTTCTATGGCTCAGTTTCAGTGCCAGAAGCTATTTCACTGTGCCTAAAGATGAATGAGTCTACTTATGCAAATGCACAATTGCCATCATCCAAGGATATATGCTCAGCTTGTGTACCATCACTGTCCCTTCTTTTATGTTCAGTGCAAACAAATAAGCAATTGCAGGTAAACACAAGGTTCTTCCTCCTCCTCCTTTTCTCTCTCTCCAAGTACTACTGCAGCAGCCAGGAAAATATTTCATACTCTAGCAGCTGAAGAACAGAGGCTGTAGCTTGCAAGAACTCTTCTTGTTGTATGTTCAAGTGTCTCCTGAGGATTCAGAAAGCTGCCCATGAATATGTAGGCCTGCAGAAGATAAACAGGACAGATGTTGAGCTGATCTCTTCTGGGCATCTTACATCACAGTAGCTAACATACGGCTTTCCCCCTCCGCACCCCTCCTGGCTTGCCTGTTTAATTCCCTCCCCTTCCTCAAAACCACTAGATGTTTTCTTTTGCTTGCTGCTGTGCAATGGAGAAATAGCATGGGATGCTGCACTGAGCACGTGGCAAGAAGTAATGGCAAGGCTTTTGTTTACAGCCATGTGTTTTTCTCTACTGAATAATTCCTCTGCCACATTTTGAGATGTTCAAATACTGTGAGAAATCAGTGCAGATTTCTCAGGTGTCTAATATTATTCTCAACGGAGTCAGGATCCCCGTTTTTCAACCTGGGAAAGAATAATTGCAAATACTCTTCCAATTTTTAGCATGCCCTCCAGCATTTCCCAGAGGAAGATTATGATACGTGTGGTCAAAAAACCAACACAGTGTGGTCAAGGTGGCAAAGGAAGAACACAACAAGCTATGAGTGGTTGCGGCAGTTTGTTTTTGCTTTAGCCTACTGGGAAGTGGCAGCTAGCCCTCTGAGACATTCCCGTCTCTGCAGAATGACCCACAGACAGAGTTAGCCCCAGGTAATTTTCAACAGTAAGCAAACAGTATTTTGACGCCCCCCCCCCCCCCACAACCAATCACTGATATATATTTTCTGTTCGTCGTGGGATTCGTCATGTGCCATATTTGGTTCAATTCCATCAATTGTGGCGTTCAGAATGCTCTTTGATTGTAGGTGAACTATACATCCCAGTAACTACAACTCGCATATGTCAAGGTCTATTTTCACCCAAGAGCGCCCCTGGGCAAAATCAACTATACTGCAAATGCTTAGTTTGCGTAATGGGTTGAGCTGCCCCTGGCCACAGATCATAACAAAATCCATGATTTTGGCCCCAAATCTCCCTTTGACTTAGACTGCCATATATAATCCAGTTTTTGAATCCAGATTATCTACTCTGAAGAGTATTACATGGCAATGCAGACTCATATAATCCAGTTCAAAGAAGACAATCTGGATTCAGAAACTGGATTATATAGCAGTGTAGATCCTGCCTTACACAGGACTTATACATCAGTGTATTCGGGTGCAACAGAAGAGACTTAAATAATGCTACTGCAGTTGACTTCACAAAGATTTTGTTATGAATTCATCTTATTTTGTATAATTTTTATTTGATTTTATGCTGTTAAATAATCTGTAAGCATGCCTCCCCAAAGATAAAAGCAGCATATAAAGCATTAAAGTACATTAAGTATTAAAGCACACAGGCATAACATACAAATCAAAAATGTGAAAAGAGTTTCCTTACACTTCAACCAAAATGAAATTGATATCTCTAAGAGTGTAGTGTCCCCAATCTACTACACATAATGAAAGTACAAATGTGTATGCATGTATGTGGCAGAGGTGTCCAAGTACATAGATAGGCTCCCACCTCCACAAACAGCTATAACCCACAGTGCTCCCTCCAATGACTTTGCAGGTTATAGCGAGCACCATGAACATGTCGCCCACAGACCCAACATGGCCAACTGTGTATACAGGCAGGGTTTGGAGGTGAATTACCTTGGATCTGGGAGTTGTAGTTCATCTTAATCCAGAGAGCACTGAACCCAGCCAATGTCGGGAACTAGACCAAAATTGGCACACAGACCCAACATAACCAACTGTGAATTCAGGCAGGGTTTGGGGTGATTGCCCTTGGCATATGGGAGTTGTAGTTCAGCTGCATCAAGAGAGCACTGAATGCAGCCGACCTCAGATCTGGACCAAACTTGGCACACAGACCCAATAAGACCAACTGTGAATACAGGCGGGGTTTGGGGTGATTGGCCCACGATTTTGAGAATTGTAGTTCACCCACATCCTTATGCATTTTCTAATGGGAGCATTCAAAAAAACAACTGGAAACATTAGCTTTTTTCTAAGAAATAGGGCTGCAAATTACCAAACCGATATTACCTAACACCCAAAAACAAACAATGCTTTAAAAAAAATAACCTGGGCACTGTTGGGTCCCCAAGCTAATAGTTTATAAAACAATTTCAAATTATTGCAAAAGTGCATTTTCCTTTTCATCTTTAGGTGTTTGGAGTTTATTTACCTGTGATTTTTTTTCAGTCAAGGAAATCACCATGCCTTATTATCCTCCCAGAATTGAGCAATAACCAAACTAGAAATTAATAAATAGCAAATTAGAAGTTTATGAGACACATTTGTATGATGAACCTTAAAAAAATCTCCAAATAGGCCAAATCTTGAATCTTTATATAATTATATTGTTATATCATTATATTATATCATTATATTGATACAACCTGGGGATCACAACCAGACACAGTGAAGACATCTGCCCTTGCACTCTGCTACTCTGCTGCTGTGTATGCATGCCCAGTGTGGAACACATCTCACCACGCTAAAACAGTGGATGTGGCTCTTAATGAGACATGCCGCATTATCACGGGGTGTCTGTGCCCTACACCACTGGAGAAATTACACTGTCTAACCGGTATCGCACCACCTGACATCCGCTGGGAAGTAGCAGCCAATAGTGAAAGGGCCAAGGCAGTAACATCTCCAGCCCATCCCTTGTTTGGGTATCAGCCAGCACGTCAACAACTTAAATCAAGAAATAGTTTTCTAAGATCTACAGAGACACTCGCTGGAACACCCCAGCAAGCGAGAGTCCAAAAGTGGCAGGTCCAAACCCAGAACCTCAATCAATGGCTGATACCAAATGAGAGACTCCCCCCTGGGCACACAGAAAACTGGGCGACTTGGAAGGCGCTGAACAGACTGCGCTCTGGCACCACGAGATGCAGAGCCAATCTTAAGAAATGCAGCTACAAAGTGGAATCCACGACATGCGAGTGTGGAGAAGAGCAAACCACTGACCACCTACTGCAATGCAACCTGAGCCCTGCCACGTGCACAATGGAGGACCTTCTTGCAGCAACACCAAAGGTACTCCAAGTGGCTAGATACTGGTCAAAGGACATTTAATCAACTACCAAGCTTGCAAATTCTGTGTTTTGTCTGTCTGTTTGTTTGTTTTTGTTAAAAATGTAATACAAATGTCTGGTTGCTGATGACACAATAAATAAATCATTATATTATTTAGTACTTGTTGATTTGTAATATTACTTATTTTGAGAAGAACTGCATTTCAGAATGTAGATACTTTACTCCCAGACCATCATTTTGTCATGTTGTTTTATTGACAGGAGAGAATATGTAGCGTGGAACAAATAGGTAAATGTGACATGACCTGGGAATTATTGCATTAGTGGGGAGTACGAAATGAGCTGCTTTGTTCACAAAGTAACACACCTACCACACAGTAAAAGGTCTGAAAGGTTGAGATGGGAAGAAAAAGAAGAAAAGGAAGCAAAATGAGGGAAATTGTTCTGGCATTTTCCTCTCAGCAGGAATCACAAGGCATGAACACAAACTAGGGAAGGGGAGACGATTCAAGGTTATAGGAAATCAAGCACATGTGCTCTTAACCCCCACTCTCCCCAATTCTGTCAGATCCAATATGGGTTGTATATAATCTGGAGGGCAATAATTCCTTCATGGCAATTCCCCTGCCACATTACACCCCAACAGCAAAAGAGGAGCACATTGTGTGCTTTTACATTCAAATGTGCCCCCACGCCACTGAATGATAGATTCTCCACTAATATCATTAGCTGCACACGTTGTTAATTGTAGCGGCTGCTAATCCATCTGAGTAGCCAAAATGATATTAGCTTTCAATAGGATTTACATATCTTCAATCGTGTTTCTGCACCAGTTAGCAATTAAAGTTTAAACTGTTGAACACGCGGTTTGCTGGAGGCTAAGTAATATTTAATAGCATTAACAATGGGCTCCCCCCTCCCCGCGTCAGCTACTGAATCTCTTTATGGGCTCATCAATTCACCAACATTGTTGGATGGCACACAATGGAAAACCTCGTCCTGGCCCCCAGCTTCCAGAAGACGGCACTGTCATAGGAAATAAGAGCTACATGCCAACTATGACACAATAACAGAGTTGAATTCTCTGTCCTCGTGTCACAGAAATGGAAAGATGGGTTTGCTAAATCAGGACCCTGTTACCTCCATAATATCCATGGTCAGTTATGAAATATTTACAGAATCAAGAAGCTGTGGGATGGATTCCAAGGATTATCTATTCCCAATGTTTCCCAATCTTTTGTCATCCAGGTGGGACATTTCCAATTTCCAGAAGCCCCGGCCAGATTGGCCAATATAATTCTTGGAGTTGAAGTCCAAAACACCTGGAAAACAAATGTTTGGGAGCCACTGATTCTATCCAATCTCCTGCAAAATGTAGTAGTTTCTGTGCACACACACCTGCCCTGCTTAAATGATTTTCTTGATATCTAACCTTAAAAAAGGGAGAACAATGGGAACTGTGGGAAATATGTAGCATTTGGTTTTTAAATCTGCAGAAAGCAATCTGTCATTATAATGTCCCTTCAAATTCAGTTCAAATTAGAGCAAAACCATCATGGGGTTTTCATGGCAAGGTTTATTTGGAACAGCTTCCTTCTAGGTTTGGGCCCCGTCTACACTGCCATATAATCCAGGTTCATAATGTAGTTTAATTGCATTGAATAGGATTGTATGATCTATTCTGTGATATAATACAGTTCAATGCAATAAAATTTTATTATGAAACTGCATTATATGGAAGTGTAAATGGGGCCTGAAAGAATATGTCTTGCCCAAAGTCACACAGTTTCCTCAGCTGAGCTGTGATTTGAACCTTCATCCTCCAGAGCAGTGTTTCTCAATCTGGGGGTCGGGACCCCTGGAGGGGGGCGCTAGGGAGGGTGTCAGAGGGGTCACCCAAGACCATCAGAAAACATAGTATTTTCTGTTGGTCATGGGGGTTCTGTTTGGTAGGTTTGGCCCAATTCTATTGTTTGTGGGTATTCAGAACTATAAATCCCAGCAATTACAACTCCCAAATGTAAAGTCTATCCCCCCCCCCCCCCAAACTCCACCAGTGTTCAAATTTCGGCATATGGAGGATTTGTGCCAAGTTTGGTCCAGATCCATCATTGTTTGGGTCCACAGTGCTCTCTGGATGTAGGTGAACTACAACTCCAAAACTCAAGGTCAATGCCCACCAAACCCTCCCAGTATTTGCTGTTGGTCATGGGAGTTCTGTGTGCTAAGTTTGGTACAATTTCATCATTGGTGGAGTGCAGAATGCTCTTTGATTGTAGGTGAACTATAAATACCAACAACGACAACTCCCAAATGTAAAGTCTCTTTCCCCCAAACTCCACCAGTGTTCACATCTGGGCATATTGAGGATTTGTGCCAAGTTTGGTCCAGATCCATCATTGTTTGAGTCCTCAGTGCTCTCTGGATATAGGTGAACTACAACTCCAAAACTGAAGATCAATGCCCACCAAACCCTCCCAGTATTTCCTGTTGTTTATGGGAGTTCTGTGTGCCAAGTTTGGTTCAATTTCATCATTGGTGGAGTTCAGAATGCTCTTTGATTGTAGGTGAACTATAAATCTCAGCAACTGCAACTCCCAAATGACAAAATCATTCAAAACCCCTCCAGCATTCAAATTCGGGCATATTGGGCATTTGTGCCAATTTGGTTCATTGAACAAAGATACATCCTGCACATCGGATATTTTCATTACGATTCATAACAGCAGCAAAATTACAATTTTGAAGTAGCAATGAAATAATTTTATGGCTTGGGGTCACCACAACATGAGGAACTGTATTAAGGGGTCACGGCATTAGGAAGGTTGAGAACAACTGCTCCAGAGCCTATAGTCCAACACTCAAAATCACTACATTCTGCTGGCTTTGTAGAAACAGTATGTACTTTATTTACTTACTTACTTACTTAGGCAATCCCTCGTAGTCCGAGGATGATGGTCCTCCAAGTTCGGTGTCCTGGCAGTGGGTCCGTAGATAACTGTGGAGCCCTATTCTTGATCTGCATCTTCTTCCGCAGTGAGGACATTGGTTTCTAGGTGGAAGGCAGTCTCGGTTGGAGTTAGCTTGACGCGCCTTCCCCCTGGCATATTTCTCTCTTTCACCCTCCATTCGTGCCTCTTCAAATTCTGCAGCACTGCTGGTCACAGCTGATCTCCAGCTGGATCGCTCAAGGGCCAGGGCTTCCCAGTACTGGGAACCCCTGGGGTAGAAACAGTATGTATATACATGCTTTCAAGTTTGTCAACATATGGCATCCCATGAATTTCATAGGTTTTTCTTAGGCAAGGTAGTTTTTGCCAGTTCCTTCCTCTGAAATATAACCTACAACAGTACTTAACAATTATAAAGTAAGTATGAAATAAAACAGAAACGTTTAGCACCTTCTCCTAAATCAACCTAAGATCCTCCGTTCCTCAATGAACTCTTCCCTTCAGCTAAATCTCTTCTTGTAGCTTAAAGTACCAATAGATATTTGCAGATCTTAATTTCCAGAACACATTCATTCCATTATGCTGTCTTTGCCTAAGATATTCCAAGGGAAGCCAGCAAAGCATAAGCACGGCCGTGGCAAATTCATTAAAACATCTGATTGAATATATTCTCCAAATTCTTTCTACAATGCTCACTCATCTCTATCAAATAGTTATTCTAATCACTTTAAGGGTGTAACACCATCGCCCACACGTTAATGCGCTCATCTATTATTCTATCATTTGCTCTTTATTTTAATTGCCTTGGCAACAAGGAGCAAGCCTTTACTTATACTCACACATATTAACATTTAAAATATTAGAGAATAAATGCCAAGTTCAGGATAATCTTTTGGAACTGACCTTCCTTGTCGTCAATAGCTTTCAAAGTGTGTTCCAAAGAATCTTGGGATTACCCAAGACTGCTTATTGGGGTTCCTCAATGTGAAGATTATTAATACAGCAGTCTGAACTGTTATGTACAATTAATGGTTTTACTCTGCAGTGTTCAGTCTTCAGTGCCCTTCATTCACATGACGTAGGACTCGGTAGGTGAAACCCCACAGGCTCAACTATTGCCTGTTTGAAGTACATGAACAGGTGCTTTGCATGAGCACTTTTTTCATGTCAGGAGCAATTTGAGAAACTGCAAGTTGCTTCTAGTGTGAGAGAATTGGCCTTTTGCAAGGACGTTGCCCAGGGGATGCCTGAATGTTTTAACATCCTTTGGGAGGCTTCTCTCGTGTTCCCGCATGGGAAGATGGAGCTGACAGATGGGAGCTCATCCCACTCCCCAGATTCAAACTGCCAATCTTTGGACACCCCGATGTTTTACCATCCTTTGGGAGGCTTCTCTCATGTCCCCGCATGGGAAGGTGGAGATGATAGATGGGAGCTCACCCCACTCCCTGGATTTGAACCACCACTGGGGTTCAAATCAGCAGTCCTGCCAGCACTAGGGTTTAACCCATTGCACCACTGGGGCTCCTTGCATGAGCACTGGCCATAGTAAAGTTCATGCCCAGGTTCAATTTTCTATACCTTGGCTCAGTTATGAAACAGAGTGTAGACTGCAGTCAATAAATCAGAAAAAGACTAGGATTTGGAAGGGTAGCTATGAAGGAACTAGACAAGATCCTGAAGTGTAAAGCTATATCATGAATACAAATGTTAGAATTGTGCAAGCAATTATATTTCCACATTCCATCTATGGTGGTGAAACTGGACAGTGAAGAAAGCTGATAGGTTTTGAAATATGCTTCTGGAGAAGAATTGTATGGATTGCTAAAAAGACAAAATTGAGGCATGGAGCAAATCATGCCTGGACTCTACTTAGAAGTCAAGAGGCCAATCGAGGAATCAATTGCCCTGAATCTGCAAGACCTAAGCAGGGCTGTTGGGGATAGGATGACCTGAAGGTCTCTCATTCATGGGGTCACCACAACTTGAAGTCAAACTCACATCAGTGAACAAAAAAAACCAGGGTTTTTTTTTTTTTGTCGTGTCGGGAGCGATTTAAGAAACTGAAAGTTGCTTCTGGTGTGAGAGAATTGGCCGTCTGCAAGGACATTGCCCAGGGGACACCCGGATGATTTGATGTTTTTATCATCCATGTGGGAGGCTTCTCTCATGTCCCCGCATGAGGAGCTGGAGCTGATAGAGGGAGCTCATCTGCCTCTCCCCGGATTTGAACCTGCGACCTGTCGGTCTTCAGTCCTGTCGGCACAGGGATTTAACCCACTGCGCCACCAGGGCTCCACAAAAAACAGGGGTGTCTCCCACCATATAAAAATAATACCGCTGCTATTAAGTGCCAGATCTTGATCATAGATCTATCTTACAGCAATAAAATATCATTTTCTAAAACAACTTAAAAGAAAACTTTGAAAGAGAAGGTCAGAGCTTGTGAGGTCAGACCTTGAAAGTTTTCCCTTTTGGACTATAGCTTCCAAAACCTGCTAGGTAACATTCGTGGGTAATGGGATACTGGATATTACAGTAAAAAAGTACAGTTTCCAAGCTCTGAATGTACTTAGCGTGGTGATGCTACGCATGATCCTCAAGCTCTGTTGATTTTCCTCCTATGAACAGTTCTCATAGGACCAAGCTGGGAAAGACTTTGCCCAAATTCCCTGAGATCTGTCACTGGTCAGAGGAGATAAATCTGGAATATACAAAATATGAATAGAAGAACTTTGAAGGAACTGACCAAAAGGTGATCCATCAGTCTGATCCCCTGTGTTCCTCGGTGGTTGATAAATAGCCCTTTCCTGATATGATTAACAGGAAATGCTATTTTGAGTCTCCCTTAATTTAGTCCAATAATTACACAGCCCTGCAAAATGGAGAGTAAAAAAACTTTTAAAAATATATATTCTGTAGTCAAATCCAAAAATGACATCAAATTTGCTCCATCACATACAGCCCCCCCCCCCACAACTTGCCCTGACATTTCAATGTTGTACCATATGACTGACTGAAATTTAGAATGAAATATGTGACATGCCATTCTTATTGCTTTTCAAAATCAGCACCCCAAAATACATAGAAAGAGTTATATGAAAAAGTATTTTCTTATTGCAAATTTATTTGAGTTGTTTTCTTTTTTAAAGCTTAACAACAGGTAGATTTCTGGAACTGCCCACGTCATCCTTTTTTTCTTTTTTTTAAAAATATGTCACATAAGGTATTTTTTTACTTTTGTGCACAGAGATTAATCTCATAAGAATACAGTATTTCAAATTCGTTGAAATTTTCACAGTTAAATTTCTTAAGAACTCTTAAAGGAGTATCATTGGAATGAGTGTGTTTTCAGTTTGCTGGTAAGGTTTGGTATCTCAGCTCTGAGATTCCTCTGAGGGTGCGTCTACATCTACACTACAGAATTAATGCTGTCCAATACTACTTTAACTACATTAAGCTTCCATGACTCCATAGCACTCAGTCATGGGAGTTAAAGTGGTGTCAAACTGCATTAATTCTACAGTGTAGATTAGAACTGTATCATGACACATTAGTGTATTGGCTGCAAGGTGCAGGTGTGCCATACAAACATAATGAGAAACTGGGTTGCTGTGAGTTTTCTGGGTTGCATGGCCATGCTCCAGAAGCATTCTCTCCTGACATTCCACCCACATCTATGGCAGGCATCCTCAGAGGTTGTGAGATTGTGTCTCCCACCCTGGACATTCCACAAATATATAAACCCCACTTGTCTAGTTTCCAACAGACCCCTCAACCTCTGAGGATGCCTGCCATAGATGAGGGGAGCCATCATTAGCGAATGCTTTTGGAACATGGCCATGCAGCCCGGAAACTCACAGCAACCCAGTGATTCTGGCCATGAAAGCCTTTGACAACATAATGAGAAACCTCTGAGCCTATGTGAAATAAGCACATATCTGTCAAGCAAATGTTTTGTTTTGTTTGAAATAGACCCTGTCAACATAAACATCAACCCAGGCAATGCCATGCACATTTCCCAGTAAAGTTCACTTTTCCTGCCTATTTGCTTTGGAAATGTCCAGGGAATCAAGTGATTTCCTGCATGTCCGTAAGCAGCATACCCACAAGGTGAATGCCTTTTGTGTCTTTCAAGTCAGTGCTCCACAGAATTGTTAAAAACCAAGCCACTATAAATGATGGTTTCCACTTGGCAGAGGCTCAGTAAGTTTGTTCTCTCCTTGATTGGGCAGTGATGAATTCCGAGTCATTTTGCTCTTTCTCTAAAATCCCTTTTGGAGGCGAATGAAGAATCTTCCGCTGGATCTCTAAACTTTACAGAAAGCCACATATCAGGAGAGCTTGAAAAAGTTATTTCTCCGAATTCCAACTAAATAAATGAAATGAAGGCAGATTAATAATGAATAATGAAAATGAATGTACTGCCTGAGAAAACAAGACTGAGCTGCTTGGGTTCGTGCTGCTGATTTATAGTTAATGGTATATCAATGTGACACTTGAGATGAGAAAAGAGTGTGAATCTACAGATCACCAAACAAATTGTGTTTTGTACATCATTGTTGTTTTTCATGGCTGACTAAACCTTTTACTGTACAAACTTACAAGAACATTTCTGAGCATACAGAGTTTACCATTAGCAACATGTACCCCCAACTGGCCTGATCTGTCAGGGATAGCATAGATTAAAACTCTGACACATCACTTTCTCAGCTGTCCTGAGCATGGGTCCAGTTTCTCTCTCCTCCTTCCACTTTTCCCCTTTGGTTTCAGCAGTACATCAAATGGTGACATGAGGGAGAGTCTTCTTCTGATATTGGATGCCCTTCTATGAGAGCTTCCCCTGGCTTCAACTTTATTGATATTTAAGCACCATGGTTACTGTTGTTGTTGTTACTGTTAGACTTCAAGTCATTTCTGGCTTGCCATGACCTTCTGAAAAATATATCAAAAGATTTTCTTGGCAAGACTTGCTCAGAGTGGGGTTTATTTATTTATTATTTATTTATTTAGAGCTTTTATAACCCGGTCTTCTCGACCTCCGAAGAGGGACTCAGGCCGGCTAGCAGTAGAAAATTCATACACAAACAGTAAACATAATAGCATCATAATACATTGATACAAATTAAATTAAAATACAGATCATACAATATCATACAATTACAAAAGCCAGGTCGTCAGAGTAAAATCACAAATTCATCACCATCCGCCAGTGTGGACAGCTGTTATTGACTCAATCATCATTCTGCAAATGCTATATTCCAAAGCCAAGATTTTACCAGCTTTCTGAAAGTCAGGAGGGAAGGGGCAGATCTAATCTCCAACGGGAGAGAGTTCCAGAGCCGAGGGGCCACCACCGAGAAGGCCCTGTCCCTCGTCCCCACCAGACGCGATTGTGAAGGTGGTGGGACCGAGAGCGGGGCCCCTCCAGAAGATCTTAACAACCTTGATGGTTCATATGGGAGAATCCGTTCGGACAGGTAAACTGGGCCAGAGTCGTTTAGGGATTTATACATCAACACCAGCACTTTGAATTGTGCTCGGAAGCTAATTGGCAGCCAGTGGAGCTGACGCAGCAGAGGAGTAGTATGCTCCCTGCACCCTGCTCCTGTCAGTAATCTGGCTGACGCTCATTGGACTAGTTGAAGCTTCCGGGCAGTCTTCAGAGGCAACCCCACTTAGAGAGCATTGCAGTAGTCATTACTTTCCTCTCAGGCTGGGAGACTGTCACTTGCCTAAGATCAGCCAGTGAGCTTCCATGGCCAAGCAGGGATTTGAATCTTGGTTTCCAGAGTCCTAGGGCACATCTACACTGACCTTTTATCCTGGGATGATCCAGAATGTTGTCAGCGCCTTGGATCCTGTAGACCTGGGAAGGAAGAGATGTTGACAATCTGGAAGATGTCCAGAGGAGGGCAACTAATATTATCAAAGATCTGGAGACCATGCCCTATGAGGAGCATCTTAAAGAGCTGGGTAAACATAGCCTGTAGAAGAGAAAGTTGAGAGGAGACATAATAGCCATGTATAAGTATGTAAAGGGATGTGTCATAAAGAAGAGGGAGCAGACTTGTTTTCTCTTGCCCTGGAAACTAGGACTCGGAGCAATGGGTTCAAATTATAGGAAAAGATTTTTCACCTGAACATTATGAAGAACTTCCTGACCATTTGAGCTCTTCAACAGTGGAGCTCTCTACCTCGGAATGTGGTGGAAACTCCTTAGGTGGAAGCTTTTAAACAGAGACTGGATGGACATCTGTAGGGAGTGCTCTGATTGTACTTTTCTTGCATAGCAGGGAGTTGGACTAGATACCCCATGTGGTATTTACCAACTCTATGATTCTATGACTGTCCAGGGCACCAAACCCAGTTCAACACAACTACATGGCCACCCTTTCCTTTCTTTCTCTTACTTTTTGCTTTGTAAAGCATGACATGGCTACTGTCCATTGTTTGTTACCTGGAGTGACCTTGGCCAGGATGCCAAAGTAACACAGGAAAGAGAAGGGGGAGAGAGAAAATCAGCCTCTTCATTATTCCCACCCTTCTCTGATAGCTCTCATATCCCAATCAATATTACTCCAGGTGATATTCTATGGTCACCAGATATGTGCTAACTGGTTTTGACTACAAAAAAGAATGAGGAGATGGGTTATGCGTGCCATCCCGTGTTAGTGGGCCACCCAAACTCGGGTAATACAGGATGGCTGTGTAAACAGTTGCATCTGGTTCCATTTCAGAACTAGCCTAACTACTTACACGAGCCCAATGTTACAGTTTGCTCCAGATTCTCAGTATGAATTCAGAGCAACCTATGATCTCTGTTAATGTGGTTTAAGGCCATGTTACCCCCAAATCAACTCCAAGCATTATGCATCTGCCATGGAACTGATTCACATACATACCTTGGGATAACAGGAACAGGTCAGTGTAGATTTTCTCCTAGTCCAACACACCACACTGGCTCCAAAACTGTTAACCTGCTGAATTATGGCCAGTTTGTTGCCATTTTCAAAAAATAAAGTTCCTTTAAAGTTCAGACTAAAACCCAGAGCAGATGCACAACCTTCCTGACATGGAAGCCACACTGGACCCATTTACCCACTCCGGGACTTTGATGAACAGAGCTAGCAAGCTAAATAATAAATAATTCAGAGAGCCACGGGGAGATAGATTGAGATTTAGAGTGAGATAGGCAGTGCTTTTTTCTGCTATCTATAACATAGGATCAGTTGTTTGAGTAAATTCATATGCATTTGCTGCATATCTGCCCTTGATGTTTCTCATTGTAACAGTCACTTCAGTCCCATTCATCTCCCGCGAGGCTTTTGGTGTCAGGAAGCCTTAGCAGGGAAACATGTTGTGTATGTCACAGCCTTGTTTGAGTTGATCGGCCTCTTCCCTGTTCTTTGCAGATAACATTGTCAAAGCCGAACATTTCCAGCCTTTGATGAGGAATGACACCGTCTTTGTGCAAAGATATGTTTAAAGCCATCGACGGTCCCCAGTAATTAACATGGACAAAAAACCTTCCCTTACCCAAGGGAACCAAGGAGGAGATGCAGGGTGGAGGGCAGCCAACGGGATCTGTGCCAACTATACCCCTGGTGCAAGGAGCCATCTTTCAGGCATATAGTAGGAGTGCTCTGTGTACGCAAACTAAATAGAGTTAGACAATGGGCAAGGTTACCATGGAAGAAAGAGGCCAAGGGACAATTGTAGTTTCACTCATCAAGCTTCTTAAGAGAGAATAATTACACAGAACCAGGGTCCCTTTCTACTCAGGAAGGAATAGTGCCACCACCAAGTGAACCTTGTTAAGATGTACAGTACCCAAAGCCATGCTCTTTCAAAGTCCTATCTCCTCATCAGTGGTAGTATGAAAAAGAGAAAGGAGAGAAGAGGACATGGAGGAGGTAAGCAATGAATAATTTAGTAACATTTAATGAAACTCAAAATTTTCTGAATGAGTTCCTCATCTTCCTCAATATTAAAATGAGGCAATCAGTTTTTATTGTGTCAGAAGCAACTTGAGAAACTGCACATCACTTCTATTGTGAGAGAATAGGGCAACTGCAGAGGTATTGCCCAGGGGATGCCTAGTGTTACCATCCTGTGGGAAGCTTCTCTCATGTCCCGCATGGAAAGCTGGGGCTGACAGATGGGAGCTCACCCTGCTCCCCGGATTTGAACAGCCAACCTTCAGGTCAGCAGTTCAACTGGACAAGGGTTTAACCCATTGTTCCACCGCAGTTTTCTAGGGAGTCAGTGAAGCTACAACTCAATACGACCCCAACATGGGGCCTCATGTGTTGGACTATAATTCCCATCAACTGGTAGAAGGATCGTGTTGTCTGCAAACAGTGAGAGTTACACAAAGCAACAAAGTGCATTGAGGTAGGAAAAACCACTGTTAATCCTTATCTTTGAATGTAATAGGTTCTATGTCTGGAGTAGATGAATGGGATTGTGTTTCCAATCCCACTCTATTGAATAGAATGGAATAATTCTGCATACGTGGATCCTACATGAAGGTTACACTAGATGGTTTGGCCATGCTTTCAGCTCAGGTCACGCGTGAATGTTCATGATTTGATGTTCATTATTGGTCAGGATCAACCAAAGAAGACTAATTGAATCAATTTTGAGTGGTGAATCAGCACATGGGGGAGCTCATTGATTCAATGGGAAGTTGTGGGCTAACCAACTGGATTCAAGTCAATGATTTCAATATTAGTTAATCTTTACATAGTAAACTGAAACTGTACATAGGAATATGCCTTGCACAAGGCAAAGCTGCTTGTTTATCTAGCTCCATATTGCATTTTCTACCTGATAACATCTCTCTAGGGTCAACAGGAGATGATTCTCCATGGTCTCTTAGCAGATGTGCTCTTTCCAGTCATCTGTTAATCAATCCTTGCAGTTGAAAACAGAGAGCCAGTATGCTGTAGCGATTTGAGTGTTGGACTATGACTATAGAACAGGGTTTAAATCCCAACCAGCCATAGAAATGTACTGGGTAAATGTGGGTAATTCACATTTGCAGCTTCTCTGCCTCAGAGGATGACAAAGGCACACTAGCAAAAAAGAAAATCTTCTGCTAGTGACCTTCTGTAGGAAACCTATTGCCCACTGTATGGACAAGATGGCAGACTAGACAGGAATTTGGTGTGATTCAACATGGCTTTTCATACAGTTGTTCTTGGTAAAACTGTATTTGCCATAACCACTGAGCATTAATTAGTTATATGTTATATATAATTTTTCACAGTTTTCTAAAAAGTTTATTTTAACTACAGTATAACTACAGGAGCCCCCGGTGGCGCAGTGGGTTAAAGCACTGAGCTGCTGAGCTTGTTGATAGAAAGGTCGCAGGTTCGATTCCGGGGAGCGGCGTGAGCTTCCGCTGTCAGCCCTAGCTTCTGCCAACCTAGCAGTTCAAAAACATGCAAATGTGAGTAGATCAATAGGTACCACTCCGGCGGGAAGGTAACGGCGCTCCATGCAGTCATGCCGGCCACATGACCTTGGAGGTGTCTACAGACAACGCTGGCTCTTCAGCTTAGAAATGGAGATGAGCACCACACCCCAGAGTCGGACATGACTGGACTTAATGTCAGGGGACTACCTTTACCTTTACCTATAACCTCTGTACCTGTGGGGCCAATACACCAGGGGCTCCAGTAGAAGTGATATTGGAAAAGACCAAAGTTCTGCTCATGACCTTAGATTAAGGTTAGTTCATTTGATTCAGTATGTCTTTAGATATATGACAGGGCATTCACATGAATAGAAATGTTGAAAGTCCTGAGGCAGTGAAGCAGACTGTATTTTTCCTAAACCTGATTGGAGATATAACTTTAAATTTTACCCGATGTTGTTCAGGCTTTAAAAAACCCACCTGAATGTGAAAAGTTAGCACTTCAGGAGAAAAGGTTTACTTTTTTTGTTCTTTGCAATGAGATCAATCAAAGAAATAATCCACCCTTACAGTCTGAGCCTTTGAAATTTTAGTGTGCACATTAACACATTATTACAAAATCAAGAATTAATTCATTAGTGTCTCTTGTTTTAGTGAAATTTATTAACTCAATCCATTATGTTTACTATTATTAATGTGCTACTTATAAATTTTAAAATTTGGATCCAGATTGGATTACTGTAATGCACTCCACATGGGGCTGCCTTTGAAGACAGCCTGGAAATTGCAATTGATACAAAGGTCGGCAGCCAGGCTGCTAACTGGAGTGAGTTATAGGGAGCAGACAGCCCTCCTATTTAAATGGTTCCACTGGTTGCTGATAAGTTTCCAGTTCCAATTCAAAGTGCAGATTATTACCTACAAAGCCCTAAATGGGTCCAGTCTATCTTCATGATTGCATCTTTCCCTATGAACCAGCATGAGTCCTAAGATCAGCTGGGGAGGCCCTTCTTTCACTCCCGCTTCCGTCACAAGCACAGTAGGTGGGGACGAGGGAGAGGACCTTCTCGGTGGTGGCTCCCCGGCTCTGGAACTCTCTCCCTAGGGAGATTAGATTAGCGCCCACCCTTTCCACTTTCCATAAAGACCTAAAAACATGGTTGCTCCAATGTTCCTTTGATTAATCGCTTCACTAAATGAATTGGCCCATCTCACCCATAACTTTATTCCCAACTCTTGCACTTTACTATTGTCCCTGTCCTAATCTGACTTGGTCCTTTCAGCCTTAACTTATTATCTACCTCTCGCACTTTGCCATCAGCCCTTGTCCTGGCAGTTGTATTGCACAAGCCTTCCCTCACCCCTTAGCTCGGAAATGTCTATTATGTTTGGCTATTGGTTGCTGTATGATGAATTATGTTTCAATTATGTTTTTATGATGCTGTTATATGTGTTTTTACTGTGTTGTATTTTAACTTTGTCTGATTGGGCTTGGTCCCCACGTAGGCCGCCCCGAATCCCCCCCCCAGGGAGATGATGGCAGAACACAAAAGTAAAATAATAATAATAATAATAATAATAATTTTAAGTTACTTTTGTGTCCTGACACCATCTCCCTGGGGGGACTTGGGGCGGCCTACGTGGGGACCAAGCCCAATCAGACAAAGTTAAAATACAACACAGTAAAAGACATATAACAGCATCATAAAAACAAAAAATTAAAACAATAATAATAATAATAATAATATGGAGCCCCCCCCCATTGGCGCAGTGGGTTAAACCCCTGTGCCAGCAGGACTGAAGACCAACAGGTCGCAGGTTCGAATCCAGGGAGAGTGCAGATGAGCTCCCTCTGTCAGCTCCAGCTCCCCATGCGGGGACATGAGAGAAGTCTCCCACAAGAAGGATAAAACATCAAACATCTGGGTGTCCCCTGGGCAACGTCCTTGCAGACGGCCAATTCTCTCACATCAGAAGTGACTTGCAGTTTCTCAAGTTGCTCCTGACAAGAAAAAAAAATCTTCTTCTAATGTAGACACTTTACTACAGACTTCTTCAAATTAAAATTATTCCTACTGTGTGATTTTTCTTCCATTTCCATTCCATTTTGTATATTAACCTCCATGCAATTGACACATTAATGAATCTTTGATGACTATCAGATGTTAGGAACTGTGGAAGTTGAAGTCCAAAACACCTGGAGGGCCAAAGTTTTCCAATGCCTGCTTTAGAGTGTCCATAGATAAGAAATGGCTTGAAGGCACTCAACAACAATAAACATCCTTTACAGATAGATAAAGGTAAAGGTTTTCCCATGACATTAAGTCCAATCGTGTCCGTCTCTGTGGTGTGGTGCTCATCTCCACTTCTAATGAACTTACGGATTTTGAACTTGGCGAACATTGATCACTGGATTGGCTTTTATTAGTTGTTATTGTATAATTGGACTGTTTTAACTATTTATAACTGTTGCTGCTATGTATTTTATCTTACTTTGTGTATTGCTGGCATCGAATTGTGCCTTTTGTAAGCCGCCCTGAGTCCCCCTTCGGGGGTTGAGAAGAGCGGGGTAGAAATGTTTGAAATAAATAAATAAATAAGCCGAAGAGCTGGTGTTGTCCATAGACACCCCGAAGGTCATGTGGCCAGCATGACTGCATGGAACACCGTTACCTTCCTGCAGAAGCAGTACTTATTGATCTACACATTTCTATATTTTCAAACTGCTAGGTTGGTAGAAGCTGGGGCTGACAGTGGGAGCTCATGCCACTCCCCGGATTTCAGTCAACAAGTTCAGCAGCTCAGTGCTTTAACCCACTGTGCCACTGGGGGCTCTTATCCTTTACAGATGCCTTTTCCATTTTGCCTGCTTGTAACCCTGAAAAACCTACCTTCAATTGGGTACAGTATGTCATTACATTAGAATAGTGTACTAGCAGGATTCCAATCTCTTTATGCTGTATTGGAACTTGAACATGCAGTCATCTTATGTGAGCACATATGTCCAAATCAGCTCTTAAAATTGCCCTTTGGTGGCTTATAAGTTTGTCCATAAATCATTTTAGCCAAACTGACTTAATTCTGCTGTGTGTCCAGTGGAAGTTGATCATCTTTGGAGTGTCAGTTTAACTGGATTGTGGGGTGTGAAGCATCCCTTGGACTGACTGTGAGCATGCTATGTAAGTATAATATCCTAAACCTTGCCTTGACAGATTCACCACTGGTCCTAATACTGTCAGAAGCAAACTCAGTTTTGCCATCTGATGGTGAAAAAGGAGAACTACTAGAGCTGTGATAATAATAATCTGTTTGCTTTAAACCATGGCTAATCGAGTTGGATCCAGACCTTGGAGTGATTTTTATCCTCTCCTTGACAACCCTAAACAATACATCGTAAAGAAGATGAAGGTTGCCAAAATTGTGGTTTTAATTTAATTTTAATCTGAAATTTAAGGAATTAGGATTGATAACTGGAAAGGATTCAATATTAAATTAAAATTGCTTTCCCTCTTCCTTTTTTATTATTTTTATTTGCATGTAATATATGTATTAAGATCACAGAACTGAATGTGACAACTGAACATCAGAAAAGATGTCCTATAGAACATGGAGCAAACTTGTTTTCTGTTGCTCCAGAGATTAAAACATGGACCAATAGATTCAAATTGCAAGAAAACTCTACCTAAACATTAGGATTTTGTGTTGTAGGCTTTCATGACTGGAATCACTGGATTGCTGTGAGTTTTCTGGGCTGCATGGCCATACAGTCTGGAAAATTTATCTGCACCAGGACTGTGGTGCAGCTGGTTGGGAGTCAGCTGCATTAAGATCACTACTGACCAAAAGGTCATGAGTTTGAAGCCAGCCCGGGTTGGAGTGAGCTTCAGACCAATTTAGCTTGCTGTTGACCTTTGCAGTTCGAAAGACAGTTGCATACGTCAAGCAGGAAATTTAGGTACTGCTTATACAGGGAGGCTAATTTACGACGCCATAAAAATATCCAGCAAGCATGCAAAGAATGAGGAAGTACTTCATCAGTGTCACAAATGGACGGTAAAGAGACAGCTCACCTGGTGGCCAGAACAGCCTAATGAAAAAGCTGAAATGCTAAAGAGCCTCTGAGTGTCTGTCTATATATGTTGTCTGTCTATGGCATTGAATGTTTGCCATGTATATGTACATTGTAATCCACTCTGAGTCCCTTGCGGAGTGAGAAGGGCAGAATATAAATACTGTAAATAAATAACAAAATAAATAGTATTTTGGCTTGATATTGGATTATCTTTTACTTTAACTGCTGTACAACAATGGGATATATTCTATCAGAGTGTGTAGGACTCATCATCTTTGTAAATCTTAAAACAGAAGCTGGATGGGCTTCTTTCAGAAGTGCTTTAGTTCTGCATTCATGCATAGCAGAAGGCTGTGATCTTTTCTCACTCTATGATTCTGCGATTGTGCAAGGGCCAAAAATGTACAACTACATATATAAGGGAACCTATGGGTGCATAAAACATCAACAGGTAGTCAAAAAGAAAAAAAATTCTATCACATCACCCCAAACACCTTGTTACTTCAGCATCTTGTTTACCCTTCTCCTGGTGTGTGTTGGTACAGAAGCATCTTGTTTCACCCAGTATCCATGTGTAAATGTACCTATTTGAATGTGTAGCACTCTATCTGATTGCACAGCCTCACTGCTTTATGATAGCATCTTTATTAACGAGAAGAATTCAGTGACAAAATACACTTCTAGATCCGCAAGAATTGCTTGGAGAACAGCCTGCTCCTTGTCGAATAACTGCTGTCAACCATCCATGTTTTTTAAAAGTTGGGGACGTTTTAAGATTGAAAACCCCTTGGCTTCTTCCAGCACAGTTACCGTGTCCTGAGTGATCATCTTGTAGAATTGGACTTAACAAAAGCCGTGCCATTTACCCGGATCTCATTTGGAATGTGACAAACTTGGGTAACACTTAGCTCTGAGCACAAACAACCTGTCCAGAAAATCAGCACATCCTTGACTTGTTTGGATGTTATGGAATAGAGACTTTAAGCTGTTGGTTCTGCCTTTTTTTCCCTTGCTAGCTATTGGTTATTTTTTCATTATTTGCTTTCAATTGTGCTTCCAGTCAGAGTAGTTTAGGTTTTTAGACACTTTCAGGGTTGGTCTTAGGGATAGGTGAACTAGGCGTTCACCTTGGATGTCAATCTGAAAAGGGCACCACACTGAATTCAATGGCTTGGCACTACATGAGTACCCTGACTGTCTGAGCTGCTTGCTAACCCACACACGGTGGCTTAAATCAATGTTGTTGCATAGAAGCCTTCAGGTGGTGCAATGGGTTAAGCTCTTTGTGCCACTTGGTCAGAGGTTCAAATCCAGAGAGCGGGGTGAGCTCCTATCTGTCAGCTCCAGCTTATCATGCAGGGGCATGAGAGAAGCCTCCCACAGGATAGTAAAACATCTGAGCATCCCCTGGGCAATGTCCTTGCAGACGGGCAATTCTCTGACATGAAAAAAAAAGTTCATGGCATGTGTTCTATCAAAAATCAGCAAAGTATGTTGAACTTTCAGGCAACTTTTGTAACCACCAAAATGTATCAACACTTTTAAACAATAAATAATATTCTAAAACATCACAAAAATGTATCATCCATGTATGCTACTGGAAAGCAGCAAGCATGGGATCAGAACTGTCTGTGTTACAAACTAAAGAACTCTGCGAGTGTTTGTTTTTCAAGTCCTAAAGTGCCATGGTACCTATGAAGTAAAACAGAACAACCAAAAGCAATGGCAGATCTGTTGTCCACCGCAGACCTCTACCGATTTACAACCAGCAATGCTTTGTCAATTTTGCACTGATTATTTACAGTTAGGTAGTCAGCTTTATTTAGAAGGTAAGCAGACTGAACCCAAAGCTTGTAATGTTATTTTGTAAATCAATTACATGCAGTTGTAGGTTCAACTTGCTATGAGTATTGTTCTTATATGACTTCAAGTCCTTTCCAACTTAGGGTCACCATAACATGAGGGTTTTGGAGGCTGAAAGCAGATTTTCATGGCTGAGCACCGATCTACTCTGGTCTCCTGAGTCATAAGTCAATACTTAAACCACTAGTGACACCTTCTATTAGCATGCTGAGAATGTTTTTCACTGGGGAAACTATAACCACCATCAGCAGTCTCACATAACCACAGAATTGAAAGAGACCACTGGGCCATCTAATCCAGTTGTTCTCAACCTGTGGGTCCCCAGGTGTTTTGACCTACAACTCCCAGGAGTCCCAGCCAGTTTACCAGCTGTTAGGATTTATGGAAGTTGAAGGCCAAAACATTTGGGAACCCACAGGTTGAGAACCATTGATCTAGTCCAACCTCCTGCCATGCAGGTATTCACAATCAAAGCACTCCTGACAAACGGCCATCTAGTCTCTGTTTAAAAAAAACTCCTAGGTGGTGTATTCCACTGTTGAATAGCTCTCCCTGTCAGCAAGTTCTTCCTAATGTTTAGGTGGAATTTCTTTTCCTGTCCCATATCAGAAGGAACTCTGCCACTGCCTTTTAATATGATAGCAGCTGAACAATCACCAGAGTGAACTTTACTGGACTACAATTTCCAAAATCTCTCAACCATCATCAGTGCTGGGCATCTTATCTATAGGATTTTGAAAACTGCAATGCAAAAAATATATATTAAAATTTCAGGATCTTATTGCAGGAAGAATGATGATATAACTGTAGTTGTGGAAGATGTGTTGATCGTATATTTTACCAAACAAAAAAATGGAAGGTATGTACTTTGTTGTGTTGGAGCTTAGAAGGTGGCAAAGGATTTTTCTGATGTTTCAGAGGTTGAGGGAATTGATGGGTTTCAAAGTGAGGAGTCTGGGAGAGAATTGCAGGCAGATGAAGCCATTGTTTTGGATTCCTGTTTTTGTTCCCAGGCAACAGAGAGTGAAAGTTCCAGTTCCCTTGTGAAATGGCCTTGGGTCAATGGGGAGTTTTCTTGGGAAACTAGATTAGGTCTGAGAAGGCAAGGAGTGAAAAATAAATAAATGAGATATTCTCAGAGAATCTGAGACAAGATTTTTAAAAAATGAGATATTCTCAGAGAATCCGAGACAAGACCTTGAAGGCCCAAGGGTGTTCGACATGATCTCATGGGCATCTGGTGGTTAAAGTAGGTGGTTTGGGCTTGAAGCTCTCAAAGGAGACAATGTTACTAAAAGGATGGCTTTCTTGTCTCTGCTCTCAAGTTCACAATTTTCTGTTCTGGTTCATGCCATTGTTCCTTGGAGGGTTGGCCTTGAAAGAACTTCCTGTTTTCTTGTTTATGGATTTGTGTTTGAAGTACTGCTGTGGATTTTGGTTCTCTCGATTTTATGTGCTTTGTCATTTTTGGATTCCTGCTATTTGTATTTTCTATTCTATTGACACTTTTGGAAATGCCCCCTTTTCCCTTTTTACCTGCTTTCTTTAATAAACATTTTTAGATAGTACTACCGGACTCTGATGTGGTGCTGGGTGTTTCAGTGCTTAGAGTGCAACATGTTGTTTGACCTATATAGGTTCAGATAGATAAATGGCTTGGCTTTCTAGTATTAAATTGCTGATAGTCTATGCAATACATGATGTTTTACCACACTGCCTTTTATTTTTAAACTTCAAGTCCACAGGTCACAGGAAATCTTTATGAATTAGCCTGTAATGCCCTCTATAATCCTGAACTGGCAGTTCGAGCAGACAAGTCAATGTCCAAAGCTCACATTGCAAGCACAGGTACAGAGTTATCTGCTTCAGCAACTTGTTCTGCAAGTTCAAATGTCATGTTTATTTGGTGGGAGAAGTAGCTGGCCTAAGGTTAATGTGATGCCTAAACACTGGTGCTGTTTTGACCTCTGTATATAACTTTTTTAAATGGATAGGCGTACCTTTGGGCTTTATATAAACATTAATGTTATTGGTGTACTGGACATAGAGTGATTAAGCAGCTGTGAAACAAACATATATTTCCATAGATGAAAACACAGGTGTGCTTTGAGCTCTACCATTCATAAAGATTGTGCCCACAGTGCAAAATTGCAGCAGTTTGACACTACATTAACTGCCATGGCTAGATGCTGTGAAATCCTGGGATTTATAGTTTATTGAGGCACAAGAGCTCTCTGACAGATAAACTAAATATCTAACCAAGCAAAAGGAACAGATGGGAGAATTGGAGATTAAGGGAAGACAAGAGTGTACCTTCCAATATTTGAATGACTATCATGCAGAAGTTATACCAAACGTCCTCCCAATATTAATACAGTGGGCTCTTGGTATCCACATATGTTTGGTTCCAGAACGCATGGTGGATACCAAAATCCATGGATGCTCAAGACATGTTCTATGCAACAGCATAATAAAACTATGTCCCTTATATACAATCCTTTTGAGGTTTCAAGATGACTCCATAGATGCAGAATCCATGGATATGATGGACTTTCTGTACAACAGACATAAATGATAGGAAACTATTGGTCCAGGAAATTCAACCCTATCTACATTAGGCAATTTCTGCTTCTGCTTCTACTTCTGGATTTACATGGAATTTCTCCAGCCCACTTGAAGATACTAGGATTTCACTTTGGGAAATAGTGTATGAAAACTACATGCTCTACCACAGAACTATGATTCTTTATCTAATAGCTCTTCTCTTTAATTCTTAAATACATTAATATAAATTTGGGGGTGGGGTTAGGGAGGGAATCCTTTATTTTCCCTTTAAAGGGTGGGGTAAATTTCTGGTTGACACACTGTTAACAGAGGCATGTATCTTCCTCCCATAGCGCAGAAATAATGAGCGCCTTGATAGCCTAAATATCACATCATTTATGACAACCAATTTCATTACATAGCAGTTTATAGCTGCATAACTTACAATCATTAACACATTACCATTCCAATAAAAAATAGTTTGTGCTGTACTTCTCAAGTACACAGCAATATAATGCCATCAGCACAACAGGCACCCCATTCTCTAAAGCTGGCAGAAGCTTTTGCTTACCATTTGCAAAGCCTAAATTTAAAGTCCTGTAATTAGTTTATTTTGAAAGAGGAAGGGAGGGAGGAAGGGAGGGAGGAAGGAAGGAAGTCAATGTTCATGATTACATCTGGTTCATAACTGGAAACTCAGAAACTATTTCCTCTCTCAAACATTCCAGAAGCTGCAGAGCAAACACTGCAAAGGATTCCCCCAGGCAGCAAGTAGCCAGGCTTTGAAGCTGCAAGGCAATTCAGTGCTAATCAAGGCAGCCAATTACAACATTCACACTTGGCTCCAACAAATATTCCCTGGACATTCCACAGGTATATAAACCTCACTTGCCTAGTTTTCAACAGACCTCACAACCTCTAAGAGGAGCCCCCGGTGACGCAGTGGGTTAAAGCCCTGTGCCGGCAGGACAGGTCGCAGGTTCGAATCTGGGGAGAGGCGGATGAGCTCCCTCTATCAGCTCCAGCTCCTTATGCGGGGACATGAGAGAAGCCTCCCGCAAGGATGATAAAAACATCAAAATCATCCAGGCATCCCCTGGGCAACATTCTTGCAGACGGCCAGTTCTCTCACACCAGGAGTCACTCCTGACACGACAAAAAAAAAAAAAAAACAACTCTAAGGATGCCTGCCTAGATGTGGGCAAAACACCAGGAGAGAATGCTTCTGGAACATGGCCATACAACCCAGAAAACTCACAGCAACTCAGTGATTCTGATCATAAAAGCCTATGACAACACTCCAGCATTTCACAAATGGAAATCAGGATATGTAACATCTGAGAATGATCAAGATGGCTACAGAACACACAAGTGAAGAGAGACTGCAGCAGTTTGCTTTACCTGAGTCTACTGGGAAGGGCAACTATTCTCTCCCCATTCAAGCTAATTGACTACAATCTACTTGTGCATTTTAAAGAAACTGAAATAAGATGATGACAGAGGGAGAAAGCAGATGGAGAACTTTTAAAGGCAGCTGAAATAGTGGGACAGCAGGGGATTAATCAGGACTGTCCCCACCAAATTGGAAAATTGATTGGTAGGCTATGATACCAACATGATCCTGACTTGGAC
Source organism: Anolis sagrei (assembly GCF_037176765.1). Classification (NCBI taxonomy): domain Eukaryota; kingdom Metazoa; phylum Chordata; class Lepidosauria; order Squamata; family Anolidae; genus Anolis; species Anolis sagrei. Next base: position 17,954,217 of record NC_090025.1, on the reverse strand, counting down.
TGCATCTTCCAGAATCCACACTACTAGGAGACCGGGGGATTTACAGTCCAACAATTCCAACTTTTCCTGGCTCTCACGGGACTTCGTGTCATTAATACCATACCACATAAGCCTTTCCTTTCATTTACTTGCGGACACTTGGGGTAAAAAGAAAGCGCAAAAGCTGGGTTGCAGTTAAACATTAAAAAAACCAAGATTATGGCAACAAGAATGATTGACAACTGGGAAATAGAGGGAGAAAACGTGGAGGCAGTGACAGGCTTTGTATTTCTAGGTGCAAAGATTACTGCAGACGCAGACTGCAGCCAGGAAATCAGGAGACGCTTACTTCTTGGGAAGAGAGCAACGACCAATCTTGATAAAATAGTGAAGAGTAGAGACATCACACTGGCAACGAAGATCCGCGTAGTTAAAGCAATGGTATTCCCCATAGTCACCTACTGTTGTGAAAGCTGGACCATAAGGAAGGATGAACGAAGGAAGATAGATGCTTTTGAACTGTGGTGCTGGAGGAAAGTTCTGAGTGCCTTGGACAGCGAGAAGATCCAACCAGTCCGTATGTCAAGAAATGAAGCCTGACTGCTCATTGGAGGAAAGAATAGTAGAGGCCAAGATGAAGTACTTTGGCCACATCATGAGCAGAAAGGAAAGCTTAGAGAAGAGTATTATGCTGGAGAAAATGGAACGAAAAAGGAAGAGGGGCCGACCAAGGGCAAGATGGATGGATGGATGGATTGACCTTGGAGCTGGGATGACCTTGAACAAGCTGGAGGTGGTGACAACTGACAAGGAGCTCTGGCGTGGACTGGTCCATGAAGTCACGAAGAGTTGGAAACGACTGAATGAATGAACAACAACTTGGGGTGGCCAGTTAGTGAACTCTCTAAAATATATTCTTCCCAGTACCCATTCCAGCCTCTGGAAACTACTGAGTTGAGTCAATTTTCTGAGATAATTTTAAAACCATGTTTTGATGGGCCCTCCTTTGATTTGGAGAAACAGAACACGAATATTCCATTCCTTCTATGGATTCGCTGGGAGAAAGTGAGCAAAACGGCCAAACATTCCTGCCTCCTTTGCCTGCCTTTCAGGAGAAATGTTATATGGAACATTAACTTGATAGAAACCCTGACAGACACTCTGCTTAAAGAGGGCTTGCTGATCCTGAAACTGGGAACATTTGAGTTAATGGGAAGTAGTTAACACTGTGGTCTGATGAAGTGGATATGACACTTTATGCTACCTCTACCTTTATGCCACCTCTTTAAATGAATCCGCCACACTCTCTTTTAGACAGTTGTGCTGCCAACATGATGGGAACATGTAAAAGCAATGTTGTGGGCTCTGAGGCACTATATGCTTTTTACATTTATTCCCTTATTTTCCCATTTCCCCATTTATACATGGAAACACACCAGACATTACACTATCACGTCTGTATGTGCCTTCAAGTTAGCAGCCGACTTATGGCAACCCAATGAGTTTCATAGGGTTTTCTTAGGCAAATAATACTCAGAGCTGCTTTTGCCGGTTCCTTCCTCTGAAATATAGCCTACAAAAAAGAATAATAATTTATGGTGGTCTCCCATCCAAATACAAATGAAAGGTGACCCTGTTCGCTTTCAAGATCAGATAAAATCTGGTGTCTTTAAGGTATTTAGTGTACTACAGTAAGGTAAAGGCAAAGGTTTTCCCGTGACGTTAAGTCTAGGTGTGTCCCACTCTGGGGTGGTGGTGCTCATCTCCATTTCTTAGCCAAAGAGCCAGCATTGTCCATAGACGCCTCCAATGTCATGTGGTCGGCACCATTACCTTCCTGCCGAAGCAGTACCTATTGATCTATTCACATGTGCATGTTTTCGAACTGCTAGGCTAGCAGAAGCTGGGACTAACAGCAGGAACTCACTCCAGATTCGAACCACTGACCTTTCGGTCAGCAAGTTCAGCAGCTCAGCGGTTTAACCCACTGCACCACTAGGGGCTCCATACTACAGTAAGCTACAGTTATATTTATTATTTATTTGCCTGTTGGATTTAGGCCCTGTCTTTCTCCCAACTTTGAGCTGGTTTGACCATCATGGCTTTACTCAAGGAATTCTAGGAACAGTCTGCTGCAAAACAAAACAAAACTCTGTCTTGTTGACTCTTGAGTAAAAAAGGATATAGCTTCAACAGAAACATAGTGTGTATCTCCTTCGTTTTTCAGTAATGCAAGAAGGCACAGTGATAAGGGTATGCAGAAGTATGATCACACGACCACCAGATATCAGCAACTGTGCTAATGAAGAGAGATGCAATATTGGATGTGCTCAACACAACACATCTCTACTACCTATGCTAACGCAACTCCAGTGGAATAACAGGTTGGTGTGATAAAGTCCTATGTTTGGAGTAATATGCAGAGCTTTTTTTAAAAAAACTTTTAGGCTACAACTCCCAGAATCTCCCAGCCAGGCTATTTAATGGAGGAATTTGGGAACTGTGATCCAGAAACTTACCTTTCCAAACTGGTGAAATCAATTACATAGAGCAGTGGTTCCCAGACTGTGGTCTGTGGACCACCAGTGGTCCACAAGAACTAAAATATGGTCCACAGCCTCACCATTACTACATTGTTGCAACAAGAGCAACTGGTCTTGCAAAACCCACTTATAATGCTGAGGCTTATTAAATATGGTTTTCTGTGGGTGAGATGATGTCGACTACTGGATAGCATATGTTCTGTATCAGAAAATAGAGATGATGTGGTCTATCCAATGCAATTTTCTGAATCAGCACCCCAAATAACCAACCCAAATCTAAAGTTAAGCAAAAACTGATTAGTAATCCTTCTGGTATTAATGTTGGAGAGTGGTCCCTGGTCAAAGTGGTCCCTGGTCAAAAAAATGGTTGGGAACCACTGACATAGATAGAAGGAAAGTAGATGACACTAATTCCCTGAATCTCCCCAATCTACATGGATGTTGGGAGTTGGCAAATAAAAAAAAACTTACCAAAGCTCCACTTTTCTTGTCCTGCCTTGCCTTGCATACAACTCATACACTTCATGGATATTCTTGACAATTTAATGGACCATTATGAATTGTCATAATTGTCTCAATTCCGCCCCTTCACCATTTATGTTCAGACATTGAGACTCTGAGGCCGACTCAGCCACTATCATTTCCCCTGTTGATTTAGTTTCATTTTCTGTTTTCTTGGCACACCAGTAGCAGTGTTAAATAATCCCTCTGATCTCTCATAGTCTTGTGAAGAAAGAGAAAAAATGGAATTTATGATGAGAGTTTCTATTCCAAAGGACAGTGTGACTGTTGTGCCTTCAGTGTTGTTATAAAAGACCATGAAAAATCATATCTTATGACTGACCCTTTGTCTTGCGTTATTATTGTTGCTATTATTGCTTATTAATGTGGCCTTCCTAAGGGATTTGGTTTCGATATAATGATACTGTATTTTGTAAAACACTGGAAGAGCCACTAAAGGCTTCAGAAACTGATGTCTTGTGTTCTAAATATAGTGAGTGAAGAGGAGGAGAAATCATATGAATAGGACTACTAGATTCTGATATAGAGTATAGATATAGATATAGACATACACATATACTAGCTTCATTCACACATAACAATTCTTAGAGCTTAAATGAGGGAACTGTATCAGATAATGTAAAAGTAGAAGAGAAGCTTAACCTTAAAATAGACACTCTGGTGAGCAAAAGAGGTTATACTGTTATTGTTATTACCATTGGTATAATTGCTATTATTATAATTAGTAGTAGTAGTAAGAGGAGGAGGAGCCCCCGGTGGCGCAGTGGGTTAAAGTGCTGAGCTGCTGAGCTTGCTGACCAAAATGTCGCAAGTTTGAATCCGGGTAGTGGGGTGAGCTCCCGCTGTTAGCCCCAGCTTCTGCCAACCTAGCAGTTCAAAAACATGCAAATGTAAGTAGATCAGTAGGTAAGGCTCTGGCGGGAAGGTAAGAGTGCTCCATGAAGTCATGCCGACCACATGACATTGGAGGTGTCCACGGACAATGCTGGCTTTTCGGCTTAGAAATGGGGATCAGCACCAACCCCCAGATTTAGACATGGCTGGACTTAATGTTAAAGGGAAAACTCTACCTTTACCTTTAGTAGAAGTAATAGTAATATCCTACTTTATCTAAAAATGACACTCAGATACCCATACACTCCAACTGTCCTGATTTGGCATGACCGATCCTTATTAATCCTCTGTTATACCAGCTTTTAGTTGTTTACAAACATCCCCATTTCTCTCTCCTCTTCTTGGTTTTCCCCTTTGTCCTCAGTTTTTTTCAAATCCTGAAAACTTAATTCAATATGCAGAAGTAGTTTATATTCCATTAATTCTGATGGTGACAGGGAAAGGTGTGGATAGTGGATACCCTTCCCTATAGATGCAGGTAGAAACAAATGGCTGCACCCCCTTCTAGCTTCTCAGTTCTTCATCTATATACATAAAAGTGAAAATATGTATGTGTGTGGCTGAGGTGTCCATTTACACCAGTGGTTCCCAACCTTTTTTTTTAACCAGGGACCACTTTGACTAGGGACCACTTGACCAGGGACCACTTTAACCAAGGACCACTCTCCAAAATTAGTACCAAAAGGGTTACAAATCAGTGTTTGGTCAACTTTAGATTCAGTTTGGTTATTTGGGGTGCTGATTCAGAAAAATGTGTTTGATAGACCACATCAGCTCTATGTTACAGAACATATGTAGTCACCACCTGCTCACCCACAGAAAACCATAGTTACTCATCTAAAGTAGTGGTTCTCAACCTGTGGGTCCCCAGATTTTTTGGTCTTCAACTCCCAGAAAATTTAACAGCTGGTAAACTGGCTGGGATTTCTGGGAGTTGTAGGCCAAAACATCTGGGGACCCCAGGTTGAGAACCACTGATCTAGCGTCAAAGACCTTATTTTAGGTCTCATGGCCCACAGGTTGGGAACCACTGATTTAAACAGACAAGCTCCTGCCTCCATAAACAGTTATGGCTCCCACTACTCAGGAGACACCAATGGCCCTTCCTCCAATGACATTGCAGGTTATAGTGATATGCTGAAAGTTGATTACTGGAGGAGTTTGGGGAGAACTGGCCTTCCTTTCTGGGAGTTGTAGTTCATCTGCAACCAGAGAAACTGTAATCTCCACCAATGAGGGCCCTGGACCAAATTTGGCACACAAAACCCCCATGATTCAACTTACTGGAGGGGTTTGAGGGGACTGACTCACCATAGTGGGAGTTGTAGTTTGCCCTACTGCCAGAGAGTACACTGAACCCCACCGATGATGCATGTAGAGCAAACTTGCCCGACATAACACATTTAAACTATTGATGGAGTTTTTCAGGGTTAACCTGACATGATGTGAGTTGTAGTTCACCCACAACCTTATGCATTTTGTACAATTTTAAAAAAGACTTTTTCAAATAACCAGAGGCAACATAGGGTGCCCAAGCTAGTTAGTAATATTTCTCATCTTGACAATGTTCCAGTTTTAGCCACCAGTGTCCTGGTTTTCACCTGTAAAAAGTTGATGGTAATGGTATCCTATCCGTAGGTTGGCCAAGGACCCAAATTTAAAGAAAATGGTTCTCTCTTTCTCTGTCCCTCTATATATATGTGTATGTATGTATATGTATATGTTAGGCCTGTTTGATCAAGAAAAAATTTGTTTCTAAAATCGATTCTTAATTGGGGTGTTTTTTTGTTTCGATATTTAAAATATTTACAAAACTTTCCAAAAAAATGTTTTGTTATTTACGAAATTTCGTAAATATTTACAAAACATTTTAGAACAAATTTTTTCTTGATCAAACAGGCCTAAAAGATAGAGATGTAGGGCAAATAGACATATGTTTGTGTGCTGGGGAGGGACTGGGCTGGCATGGCTGCAAATCCTGTTTCTTGCCATGGGAAAGGCAAATTGCTTCTGCTGCAGTGGCCCATCCAAGGCCCAGAGAAGAGGCCTGCCTTCCTGGCTCTCTCCCTGCGAGGCCCGGCCAGCCTTGCTTCCCCTCCCATTTGCGCCAAGCCCTTCCCTGCTGGGGAGAGGGGCCCCTCCTCACCTTCTCCTTCTTCAGCTTGTAGGGCCTGTGGCCCCGCGCTCGGCCTTTCTCTCGTCTCTCGCCCGCTTCTCCTCCTCCTCCTCCTCGCCGATCGGATGGCGCGCGCGCTCCTGCGCCCTCTTCCTCCTCCTCCTCCTCCCGGCACTTCCTGCAACACAGCTGGGAGAAGGAGGAGGAGGAAGAGGGCGCAGCAGCCGGAGCCGATCGGATGGCGCGCGCGCTCCTGCGCCCTCTTCCTCCTCCTCCTTCTCCCAGCTGTGTTGCAGGAAGTGCCGGGAGGAGGAGGAGGAGGAAGAGGGCGCAGGAGCGCGCGCGCCATCCGATCGGCTCCGGCTGCTGCGCCCTCTTCCTCCTCCTCCTCCTCCTCCCGAGTCCCGGCACTTCCTGCAACACAGCCTGGAGGAGGAGGAGGAGGAGGGCGCAGCAGCCGGGCACCAGCAGCACAGCAGCCTCCATCCCATTAACGAGCGGAGCTTCAGCTCGTAAAAAAAATGGGGCTGCTGTTTCGATATTTTTAAACCCTTCCGGGTTTGAAAATATGTTTTGAAATCGCGTCGGATATGCAAAAATAACGATTTTATAACGAAATAACGAATTAACGAACTAAAACTGACAGGCCTAGTATATGTATGTATAGATAGTTGGAAAAGTTGTCTGGTTGCAGTACATCTTAAAGATAAAAATCCACAAGAAAGAACCGTTGATGCCCATCAAATCTCTTTAACTCTACACCAGTGGTTCTCAACCTTCCTAATGCTGCGACCCCTTAATGTTGTGGTGACCCCCAACCATAACATTATTTTCATTGATACTTCATAACTATAAGTTTACTAATGCTATGAATCGTAATGAAAAAATCTGACATACAGGATGTATTTTCATTCAGTGGAACAAATTTGGCACAACACCCAATACTGGTGGGATGGCGGGGGGGAGGGGGGGTTGATTTTGTTGTAGTTGCTGAGTTTATAGTTCACCTGCAATCAAAGAGCATTCTGAACTCCATCAACAATGGAACTGAACCAAATTTGGCACACAGAACTCCCATGACCAACAGAAAATGCTGAAAGGGTTTGGTGGGCATTGACCTTGAGTTTTGGAGTTGTAGTTCACCTACTTCCAGAGAGCACTGTGAACTCAAACAATGATGGATCTGGACCATGAGCATGACTACTCAATATGTTCAAATGCGAATACTGGTGGAATTTGGGGAAAATAGGCCTTGACATTTGGGAGTTGTCGTTGCTGGGATTTATAGTTAACCTACAATCAAAGAGCATTCTGAACCCAGCCCACATGGATCTGCACCAAACTTGGTATACTTACTACATGGCCAGCGTTGAATACTGGTTTGGTTGTGGGGAGCCTGTTTTAGAATTTTGGGAGTTGTAGTTCACCAACACCAAAAAGGAAGAAAAGGACAGGCAGAGAAATCTTCAACCTTGTCTACCGAAAAGGTCCCTAAGACCATCAGAAATATGTGTTTTCTGATGGTCTCTGGCGACCCCTCCAGGGGTCCCAACCCCCAGGTTGAGAAACACTGCTCTACACAATCTGTAGATAACATTTGCCATTGTTGCATCACAGATTTGGTCAGGGCAAAATATATCATTAATCAATTATATTTGGAAAATTTTAAAGGGTATGTAATACAATGGTCACTTTGCCTTCAGCACAATGGAACAACCAATACCATTCTTGAAAGTGTATTGCATTAACAGAAGCAAAAGATATTGTAGCAGACTTGAGTATTGGCTATGAGATATTTATAATGAGTTGACACCTTCACTTCTTGCCAAAGTGTTTATGCTAACTATCTGTATGAAAGTTTATGACCAGTGTCAATCTTTCATTTGTCAAATATACTGTGCGTATATATCTAAGACTGTAATATTGAAACCCATGAATCCAAGGAAATGGATTGCAATCTATGAAACTACAAGCTACAATAAATCTTCTAGATGCCACAAGACTTTTTGTTTATTATACTGTGATCCTGTGTTGCCCACTGATCTGTATCATTGCAGTTCATTGTCCAGTGATCTGTATCATTGCTGTTCTGTCTTTTGAATCTTCTTTTGCACCCTGAAACTTAAGGATGAAAGTTGAAAGCAATTTTTAAAGGCTACGTCCAAGTCCATGTCGGAGCAATGCAATCTGTTGCACAAATGAAAAGTGGTACTTAAAAATAGCGACTCAGAGGTGATACAGACATCACCTGTTGACAGCAACAAAGAGAGAATTTTCCAATCATCAAGAACTGATTACAAACACTCCGTATACTACAACAGTCTCATAAACTGCAGTAATAAAATTTGATGTCCATCCATAAGGGAGACTTCCAGCAGGCTGCCAAAGGTGACAGTTTAACAGTTACGATCGCAAAGCATTATGAGTTAATCCATGCAAATTGCCATGGAGGTGAAGGCAGCAACCTTCCTGTTACAGCAATAGGAGCCAGTGTGTCTCTTCTGTAGAACGTAATTCAATTTAATCATGCTAAACAAGATTCTGCACAGTTCTCAATATATCCGCCTGCTGAATCCATTCCCAAAGCAGAGCTGCCACCTTGGATTCTGGAAATTCAGGATTAGTCCTATCTTTTAATATATTAATGAGGGCAAATTTATAGTTCCTGCATTGGCAATGGTTTTTATGGGTATCAGACACATTTTGAAATATGTGTGTATATATATGTGTACACATAGGAAAAATTAGCAAACTTATATTTTAGGTTATATATAATATTCTAAATATTTTTATATATTTTATAAAATTTTGTAATGAATATTTCATAAATAGAGATACATTTGGTTACAATTTTCCTTAAGTATGGCAACTTTGGGACATCAGATATGTATGTAGATATAGATATAGCCACCAAAAAGTGATTAACATCTAAGCACCATTACAATTTTTATATATTGTATGATATATACACCTTGTCTCCTGTGCTATGCTAATAATATAATATAATATAATATATTGTATATGCATATAATGTTTATAGTACTATAATGTAATGCAATATAATACTAAAAATAATATATTATAATTTTATATTTATATTACATGTAATATTACTAGTAATATTACAATATAATGGTATAGTACAATGTAGTAACAATTAATACAGATATTGTACTATGCTAATAATATAATATATTGTATGTATAGATATATATTGTAAGCTGCTCTGAGTCCCTTTCGGGGTGAGAAGGGCGGTATATAAATGTCATAAATAAATAAATGCATAAATAAATACATAAATATAGCCCCAGATCCTCCCATAGATAGGACACTATAGATTTTCTTTTCTTTTTTGTTTCTAGAGTATTTTGTTTCTAGAGTGTTCTTTGCTTTCTTCCCTACTATATTTTCAGAGTTGAAGCCAGACTAGAAGAAAAAGATACACAATCAAGTTATGCAGATTCACAAAAAAGCAGGAAATAAATACATAAATAGAACTTGGCATAAATGCCCCAAATCTTTTGATCTGCCAGAGTTTGGGGATTAAAATACATGGTTTCTGACTATTGACTGTATTGGATGAAGCGTTTTGGAGTTGAAGTCCAAAAACATCTGGATAGCCAAGGCTGAGAACAACTATAGATGAGATTTCCTTTGCTCTTTTCTCCCTTCTTCTGCAGTGTGTCTTTCCAAACCATCTTGGAAGCTAAGATCTCCTGGGGAGGACCTGCTCTCAGTCCCGCCTCCTTCGCAGGTGAGGTTGGAGGAGATAAGAGACAGGGCCTTCTCAGTGGTGGCCCATCAGCTGTGGAACTCCTTCCCTAGTGACATCTGATCAGCCCCCTCCCTCCTGACCTTCAGGAAAAAAACCTAAAAACGTGGATGTAGGACCAAACTTTTGAATAGTAATTTTTCAGTGCAATAAGTGAATAATAATAACTTGCACTTTGTCCATTTTCTGCAAGGAAAAATAATAATACTTCAACCAGAGAAGTCAGCCATAGCAGAGCACCTGATGAACCAACCTGGGGACAGCATATTATTTGAGAACACAGAAATGCTGGGCCACTCCAACAACCACCATGTCAGACTACACAGAGAAGCCATTGAAATCCACAAGCATGTGGACAATTTCAACAGAAAGGAGGAAACCATGAAAATGAACAAAATCTGGCTACCAGTATTAAAAAAACTCTAAAATTACAACAGCAAAACAGCAGAGGGGAAACAATCAGGCACACCTAATCATCTCTCAACAAAAGATTCCCCCAGGCACAGCGAGGCCATCAAATGCTAATCAAGGTGGTTAGTTGAAACATTCACACCTAGTTCCAGCAGACAAGAGTCCTTTGTCACACCCTGGTCATTCCACAGATATATAAACCCATTTTCCTAGTTCCAATAGACCTCACTACCTCTGAGGATGCTTGCCATAGATGCAGGTGAAATGTCAGGAGAAAATGCCTCTAGAACATGGCCATATAGCCAAAAAAAAAACAAAAAACCCCTACAACAACCTACATAAAAACTTTATTTTTATACCCTGTCGCCATCTCTCCAAGGGGACTTGGGGTGGCTTACAAAGGGACAAGCCTGAAGATTACAAATAAAACAAACACATTAAAATAAAATCAGCAGCAATCAAATAAAAATGTATCACAATCTCAAAGCAACATCATAAAAACAGTATCATGGCGGAGAGAAAATCGAGGCTGATTTGGGCTCAAAGTAAATGCACTATTTCCTAAACAGAGACAAGGGAAAGTGCAAAAATTCAAAAGGGCCAGGCTAGAAGGGTAATACCCTTAGCCGTAAAGTGTCAAGGTTACCAGAAAAAGGGCCAAACTAAAGTGCAGGAGCTATGATAAGATCGGGCCAATTCTCTGGTGAACTGCTTAGACAAAAGCACAGTGGAGCATCCAAGTTTTTAAGTCCTTGCAGAAAATGGACAAAGTGCAAGAACCCCCTGGCTCTGGGAGAAAGTTCCAGAGCCAGGGGGCCACCACCAAGAAGACCCTCTTCCTCATCCCCACCAACTGCGGTTGAGATGGCGGCAGAAGGAAAAGAAGAGCCTCCCCAGATGATCTTAGGGTGCGTGCTGATTCATAGGGGAAGATGTGATTGTGAAGATAGGCAGGTCCTGAACCATTTAGTTGGGATTTTAGGTGATAATCTGCACCTTGAATTGGGACCAGAAATTTATTGGTAGTTAGTGGAGCTGTTTAAACAGGGCTCCCTGTAACAAGTTCCCATTAGTAACCTGGCCACCGATCTTTGGACCAACTGCAGTTTCCAGGCCATCTCCAAAGGTAGCCCCACATATAGTGCATTACAGTAATCCAATCTGGAGGTAACTAGGACATGCAATGACAACTGGAACAACCTCAAGCTATGATATTGGATTGCGTGGTTTTAATAATTGGATTTAATATTTGAGATGGTTTTAGCAGTTGGTTTTAATGTATATATTTATTTTATTGGATGTATGTTTGTGTGGCATTGAATTGTTTGGGTTAAGATGGGCAGGTTATAAATTTGGTAAATAAATAAATAAGATTTATCTTTAAATTACTTGACAGGCAATGTCTGAAGAATTAACATAAGGTGCAGAGGCAGGCCCCAAATAGCCATTTTGGCTTTCTTTGCATATTCCATTTGCCTGTCGAATGGGCTGGTCTTCAAACCTCTAAACATACACAAGGAAATTTGGCTGATTTCCTTCACCGGCATCAGTTTTAGTGGTGTAGGGATATATCTGTCTCTGAAGGCATTGCAGTATTATTAGCGAAATGATCATTTAAGGGAAAATCCTGCATAATGGATGTTTAAAAGAGAAAGCAGGCCATTTCAGGCATCAGAAGTCCTTAATAATGACAAGGGAAGAAGTGAATTCTTGTTAACCAACATCAAGGTCAGATTCTGGTGGAATAAATTTCATCTCCAAGCATCATTCGCATCAGACAATAGCATGTTTAGTATCAAATCCTGGCAAAGGATTGTTTGCTTAATGACTTTCCTCTTCTGCTTTCCCCCCTCCCTTCCCAAGGCCAACCACCTTTGACTGAGAAGAGCTCGTTAAAAGAGCTCAATGTCATTGGGAAAAAAGGGCCGTTAATCCTACTCATCAACAGATGTTAACCATGAAGTGATAATAAAGAGAAGTGGAGGAGGAGGAGAGGGAAAACAGTTCCAATTGGGATTCATCTCTGGTAAAGCCAGCGACCCCCAGGACTCCCATCCCAGCCGGCTCTCATACCGCTTCTCCAAATATCTGTCACCCTGCCTCTTTGGCTTTGATGTTCCTTCCCAGATGGACGCGCTGTACTTTTCCCTCTCCTTGTGCAAATAAAGCAAGGCATTGGGGGTTTTCTCAGCAAATATGGGATAGAGCTTTTATGCGCCACTATGAAAATTAAGTCAATCTTTGATATCGCAATCCTTTCACGCTTGGAACCAGGGCCAAGCTACTAGTAGATCCAAGCTAAAATAACATTGCATTAGTCCTTAAGAAAGACGAGGAAAAGAGTGCCAGAGAAGCCACTGCAAAAGGGTGCAGACAGTATTAAAAACTAGACAAGGTTTTGCTGGAAGTTTTAGGAAATTCAGCTCCATGTCTTTTCAAAATCACTGTGATTTTCCTGCTTCTTGTCAGGGGGTTGGACTGGATGGCCCAAGAGGTCTCTCCCAACTCTATGATTCTATGGTTTCAATGACTTGCACTAGAGTTGAAGAAATGGGTCAGTTTTGCTTTCACTCCATTATTTTAAATCAGCTTTATTAGAAATGTGTGTTTTTCTTTTTAAAAAAATGGTTAAAAAGATGACCCAGAAACACGATTATTCCTCATTGACATCAATCAAATGCAATATTTTTGTTCGGTTTTTTAGGTGTAAATCCTTTTTTAGGTGTAAATCCTCACTAACTTTCTTCTCTTTGGAAGGAACAAAGAGTGATTCAAGCAATTTTCTTCCCACTATAAGAAAGTCATGAAAACCAGTTTTCAAAGTCTATTCTCAATTTGGGATGCATTATGCACAAAATTTGTGCACTGCTATTTGAAATAAGGGATTGTACCTTCAGTACAACTCCCAGAAATACCAGCCAGTTTACCAGCCGTTAGGATTTTTGGGAGTTGAAGACCAAAACATCTGTGGACCCACACGTTGAGAACCATTGGAATAAAGCATATAAACATGTAACCTCAAGATAAATCTCAGAATAAAACAGTGCACATCCATCAGTGGTGACAGCTAATGTAAACATTGCCAGGCTGTAAACAATAGGGCCAGGGAATGGGGAAAGTACAGAGCTGTAACCATAGGATGAAGGTATAGCATAAAGTGCAAGGCTGCGTGACAAATTCGTAGATCAACTAGGGGCTAGGTGTTCTCAAAAGCTTGTTTGAATAGCCAGGTTTTCAGGTCCCTACAGAAGAAGGAGATTGTGAGGGTCTGCCTAATCTCCTTGGGGAGGGCCTTCCAGAGCCAGGGGACCACCACCGAGAAGGCCATCTCTATCATCTCCACAAACCATGCTTGAGATGGTGGTGGGACTGTGAGGAGGACATCCCCAAAAGATCTCAGAGCCCATGCCAGTTCATGGGGGGGGGGGGATATGGTCATGAAGATAGACAGGACCCAAACTATTTAGGGCTTTATAGGTGGTAACCTGCACTTTGAATTGGGCCCGGACACTTAGAATCATAGAATCCTTGAGTTGGAAAAGACCTCATGAGTCATCCAGTCCAACCACCTGTCAAAAAGCAGGAAAATAGCATTCAAACACCCCTGAAAGATGACCATGCAGCCTCTGTTTAAAAGCTCCCAAATAAGGAGCCTCCGCCACACTCCGGGGCAGAGAGTTCCACTGCTGAACAGCTCTCACAGTCAGGAAGTTCTTCCTAATGTTCAGATGGAATCTCCTTTCCTGTAGTTTGAAGCCATTGCTCCACATCCTAGTCTCCAGGGCAGCAGAAAACAAGCTTGCTCCCTCCTCCCTATGACTTCCTCTCAAATATTTATACATGGCTATCATGTTTCCTCTCAGCCTTCTCTTCTTCAGGCTAAACATGCCCAGCACTTTAAGTTGCTCCTCATAGGGCTTGTTCTCCAGACCCTTGATCATTTTAGTCACTTTCCTCTGGACACATTCTAGCTTGTCAACATCTCCCTTCAATTGTGGTGCCCAGAATTGGACACAATATTCCAGGCATGACCTGACCAAGGCAGAATAGAGGGGTACATGACTTCCCTGGATCTAGACACTATGCTCCTATTGATGCAGGCCAAAATCCCATTGGCTTTTTTTGCCACCGCATCACATTGTTGGCTCATGTTTAACTTGTTGTCCACAAGGACTCCAATATCTTTTTCTCACATTGACTTATTGGCATCCAATGGAGCTGCTTTAGAAGGGGCATAGTGTGCTCCCTATAGCTAGCCCCAGTTAGTAGCCTAGCTGTCGTTCTTTGTACCAGTTGCAGTTTCCAAGTTATCTTCAAAGGCAACCCGATGTAGAGTGCATTACAGTAACCCAGTCTAGATGTAACTAAGGCATGGAGCACCTTGGACAAATCAGGCTTTTTGAGGTATGGTTGCAGCTGTCACACAAGCTTTAACTGTGCAAAGGCCATCCAAGCTACCGCTGACACCTGAGCTTCAAACATCAATGCTAAGTCCAGGAGGACCCCCAGACTGTGGACCTGTGTGCTCAGGGGGAGTGTAAGCCCATCAAGCACAGGTTGCCACGCTATACCCCAATTGGCCTTATGACTGACCAGGAGGACCTCTGTTTTGTCTGGACTAAGCTTCAGCTTGTTAGCCCTCATCCAGTCCATCACAGCTGCCAGGCACTGGTCAAGGATCTGGGGGACTTTGAAGATCAAGAATGCCCCAGGAAAATGAAAACAAATTGCAACTCTAACTCAGCACTAATACAGATAAATATATAGCAATTCAAAACTAAATTAGGCACATAGATGGAGATTTGTGCTGCTGATACAGTTGCTGCTACCATTCATAAGGGTTGTAATCAAAGTAAATAATATTTGAATACTAAATACTGTTTTAACCAGCTGGGGCCAAATACAGAAAGATCTCAAGTAATAGGCCTATGAGAATTTCAGCACCTAATCTAAAAAAGAGAGAGAGTTTTAAAAATGCATGTTTAAATAATTCAGTCATTTTGTATGATTTTAGGAAACTGTGGCTGAGAAACTATTCTGGAAATGAAACCAATTACACTCACCGTTTTGTGGTTTCATTTCCCTCTGTACCCATCTAGGCACAGAGGCATACAAATACTTATACAATCACATGCACACACACTTGTGCTCACTCACACACATTGTTTTTACATTTAAATATATATTGCTTTTAAATTTTAAATGTAGATGTGAGCGATAAGACCTGTGTCAGTAGAGAAATTAGATTGTGAAGTCAAGTGAGGAAGCCAGACACTACAAAATTATTAAAAGAGTGTTTTTCATTCATGGGCTCTGGCTTTGATCACCATTTCCACTGGTGGAAATTCAGAACAGCATCATGCATTCACTTCCCAAATGACAGAAGTCAGAATGAAGCAAAATATCTTTTTTTCCCAGTTGGGACAAACCAGTACAACAAAGGTGGGCAACCCTTGCAGCCTTTAGATGTTGTTGAATTGCAAATTTCATTAGCCAATGGTGCAGAATAACAGAATAATACTGCCAAACCTAAAGGTCATCTAGTCCAATGTTCTGCCAAAACAGGAACTCAGAGCTGACAAGTAGTCATCAAGTCTTTGTTTACTTTGATGGCATAAACTAGTTCAGCAATAGTTATCGACGGAGTCTATTGGCTCCCATCCCATGACACAGAGGAACTTCCGGTGGGGCTCTGTGGGTAAACTATAGCAGAACCGGCATATGCCACCACCAGGGCAATGGGCAAAGCCGGGCATTTGATGTGGGACTGGCTTGCTGGTAAACTGAGTCATATGGGGTGTGGGGCAACGGGTTCCCCACATACCCCAAGGATGTGTGGCAATTCTGGCAGCCGTTCTAATGAGGTCCTTAGATCCATTCCATATATACGGCTCTCAAGCCCGCTATCATCTATTCACAATTTTGCACATCTGTTTTTTCTTCCCAAATTGTAGATCCTTCCATCTATCCCTGGTTGTGGTAGTTGTTATCTGTCCTTGTCAACCAATTTATGATGACCCCATGGATAAAGAGATCTGCAAGTCTGCAAGTCATCAACAGCTCTACGTATCTTGCAGACTCAGGGTTGTGGCTCTCTAGATTGAGTCTATCCATCTAGAATGTAGTTTTCCTCTTTTATGTCAATACCAAGCATTGTTGTCTTTTTCAGTGAATCATGTCATCTCAGTGAATCATGCTTGCACAGATTTCTGTTGAGATGCTTGTGTCTAATTGACAATTTCAAAAAGTGATCCTGGTCATGCTTGGGGAAAAAGTCATAACCTGTGCTAGGGCAATATTTGGAATAGCAAACTCACAAGTTGTAAACAACTTCTAAAGTATGACAGTAAAGTATGGTATACAAATACTCTTCCTCATTTGTGGATTTTTTATATTTGATTCAATCATTATTCAAAATGGAGACTGTAGAAGAAGACTAGGACTTGGAAGGGCAGCTTTGATGGAAATAGGTGAGATACTAAGTATAAAGATATATTATTGCATACCACATGCAAGGATTACAAAAGCTGAATCAACACATTTGAAATGTGGTGCTGGAGGTAACTTCTATGTCTACCATGAACTGCTAATAGTACAGAAATATATCAAAATACTCTCAAGTATGTGCAACGGAAAGTCAAAAACTGTATCATGATGTCCTAGTGAATGGATTTGACGACTTCACCCAGACTCCTTCCAATGTTTTTCCATGTACACACCAACTGTGTAGCTAGATGGCTGACACCCACATTTCCAGTGGTCTGATTATGATATTCAAACTCAAGGGACATTGCCCCTTGTATCATTAAATCAAGCATTCCTCCAAAGTAATTTAGTCTTGGCTTGCCAGACAGCAAAGGTAGCTGTTGTTTTTGGCTTTTGCAACAGAGCTGATCCCTGAAGTGAGGCCAAGACCTGTAATCGTTTGCCTTGACTGAAAGCAAAACAAACCAAGCCTGTACTGTACACACTTTGGAGGTAATTACTGCCATTAGATCACAGCCTGGAAATGAATTTCAAGTCACATAAGGAAAATAATACCTCCATGTAAAACAAAAAATCCATTAGAAAAGTTTGATGACAGTCTGTCTTCTAGAGTCAGAAAAGTTCACGGAACAGAAGGAGAGTGGCACCATGGGTAGAAGCAGACATTACAGTAAAGCCGCAAAATGGAAACTTCATATTTAGCTCTCCAGAATAGGAAAGCTTCTTCATAAGATTGTCCCTGTCCTGTCTGAAGTACAGCCAGTGAAGTAGGACAGAAAGAGAGGCACTCATAAGATAATGATATCATGAAATAACATGGAGGGTAAGGAGGAAAATGTGTAGTTGCAGTTATTGGCAATGGACATGGATATATCTTTCAGCTTTGCTTTTGCCCACATTTCAAGGAACCCTACAATCATCAAGTTGGAAGAGACCACATGGGTCATCTAGTTCAACTCTCTGCCTTACAAGGATAATCAATGTTTAGGACCTCTTCACACAGGGTTAAATGTGCAGCATGCACTGGCTTAGCCCATGTCACCCATGGAGCTCGCCAGTTCCCATCAAATGATGCCGGCATGGCTCCATAAGTGAAGGCGGGTGGAGCTAGTACATGCTGCCTCCATGGCAACATGGAAGGCTTCCCGTGTTGCCATTAAACTCAGTGGGGAGAAGCCACGCACACCATGCATGCTCCACGCTTCTCCCCATATGGTCACCCTCAGCTGGAACTAGGCAATACAGGGCATGGGGCGCCAGGTTTCCCACATCCCCTGACGAAGCAGAGCATCTTCGGCAACAGTGTGACAAGGTCGTTATTTAAGAGATTTTTTAAAATGTTGTCATTTTTTGGGTGTCAGTTGTGGAGTATGCAATAAAATTGAAATGGACAGTTTTTCAAATCCCTAAGGATAATGAAGTGTTCTGTGCGTCCCCTCCCCTGGATTTTCTCCAGTAGTGAAATATTTGTGGGTACGGAGCTCGACTGCATTCAACACTGACCTTGCTACCTGGTTGGAAGCTGCCAGATGCTTATGTCTCCAGAGAGCTTCATGGTCCTTTGTTAAACTCACTGCCATTGACCCAGTGACAATGACATGATGCCTTTAACTTCTGATCTCAGGAAGAGTCATTCAGATAACAGGAACTCTGGCAGCCCATTAACTGCAGCAGAGATTGTGGCTGCTGCTACAATTTTAGACCTATTTAAAAATAGATTAGACCCTCAGAAAAAATATGCCAGCCTCCTCGCCTTAAACGACAATTTACCAAAACGAGTCCGGCATTGGTTTCTTCAGCGATCTGGTTTTCAACTTCATTATAACAACATTAGCCAGCATTCAGGAACTTATTAAATAAATAGCATTTAACTTGCAGTGCATCTACCTGGGAAGTTATTTCAGATCACTTATGTTGAGGAAGAGGGTAGTGCCCTGGAGGTGCATAATCTGACCACTGTCTCTTCTCATCAACTAAAGGAGAGAGAGAAGAAGAAGAAGTTATGTAGACCTTAGTGTTGTATCAATTGTATATAATCATCCTTTCACATTCACGGAGATTAGGGACACAGTGCCCCTGTGAAAGTGAAAACAAGAAATTAGGGATTTTTCACCCAAGAGAACACATCACTGGGAATCTTATTATCTCCAGTATGGCTCTGTGATCAATGTTGACCACAGAATCACATCAGATGGCCTAGAAATTCTCTCAGAAACTCTTCCAGTATGACCCTATGATCAAATTCTGGCAGAAGTTGAATGTAGAATTGCACTGGTGTGATATCAGACCCCTGGGACTCCTAAGAGGATGTCATAACCCGTGGTCATAGAAAGGTCTTGATAGACAAGTACAAGGTGACCTTTCACCCAAAACCTAACTGATGACTTTTAGGCTCGACATACAAGTTTCACAAGTACCCATACGCTCAGCAGGGAGGAACACGGGGAAATCCCATCACATCTTCAGGCTTCAGACATAATCCCCTAACTGCCTCAGTGTCACGTTGCTAGGGCTCTACCTTGTTTAGGTAGAGATGAATCAAACTCCCAGTTTCAACGAACAGTTTAATTAAAACAGCACTTACTTGCTGGCTGTTTTTATATTCCAAAATATAAAACACTAAGATAGCACGCAGCTACAGAATAAACAAAAACGGATAGCAAAAAAACTTCATAGTCAAAAGGGTCCAGTCCAATGGTCAAATGTTGAGAGTTCAACAAACAAAGTCCAGGGATCAAGAGTCTATACCATAGTAACACCCAGCTGCAACCCATCTCCTGCACACCTCCACCCCTAACTGCTTTCACCATGAACTCCCACTTACAGATCACCAAACCCTCTAGAACTAATACTCACATTAACCCTTCCATCACCAACCACCATCAACTGTAGATCATATGACATTCAGCACATCTAACAATGGAGACAAACCAACATGTTGCCTCTTTCTTTCCCCTGGTAACCCATTCAGGCTGACTAACACCCATTACTACCCAATGTCCTCACTTAGACTGAGGAAACTAACACTGGGGAATGATAATGGATTAAAAATTCCCTCCAAACTTGGATACCAATCAGTAACAATGACAGACAGAGCATACCAACCAACCAACCAGCCTGCAGTTTCTAGCCTGCCATGATCTGAACCAATTAGCAATCAAGACAGCAAAGCTCTTTGTTTCAAACTGCTGTCAGAGTGCTATAAAACTGAATTATGTCAGTTTCTGGAGTGCAGACTCTGCTGACATCCACTTTGGCCAAAGTGAATACATACCTCTGTTCTTCGCTTTCATCTTGTCTGTATCTTATTTGGTTCTTTGGGAACTTGATACACCAGGCACCCGAACCTGTGGTTCTTGCGGGGTATTTTGACCCCACATTAACTACAATTTTACAAACTCATGGGGCTAGAAGTTTGTTGCGGCTCCAGGGCTCTTTGAAAGAGAAGGGTAAATATCAGCCAGTGACATATAAGGGTTTGCATTGCACAATTCTATAAAATATTGCATTTTCTCTATTTAAATTCCGTATGGATGCCATTTATTTAGAGAAAATGTAATAATTTATGCAACTCTAAAACCCTTTAGAAAACAGAACATGAAATGACCACAGCTCTATTTCATTATTTTCCTGATGATGGGGATACAGTTTAGCAACTCTCTAGTCTTATTTGTTTAAAATATGGTCCTCTAGTCTGCTCAGTACCATCCTTAAAGCTATGTGTCATTTTGTCCAAACCTACAATTCATTACCAATCCAAAACATTTCTGCAGAACACCAAAGAAACACTCTTTTTAAAAGTTTTGGTAATGATACTATAAGATTATCTTGTGTTCGCTTTGATGCATATTCCCCTATAACGTCAGAATCCTACAAGTCTATTTCCTGACCTGGGGTATGTTTCCCCCCACCAGTGCTGCATGTATTATTCCGAGCACACCCCTTTTGCACTTTCTATAGACTAGTCTTTGTTGTGTGTAGTTTGATATATGTATTTAGTGGTGTTGTATTTGTTTGTCTGTTTTAACTACTTTGCATCCTGCCTTGAGCCATAGGGAGAGGTGGATAACAACAACAACTACTACTACTACAGTAGAGTCTCGCTTATCCAACATAAACAGGCCAACAGAATGTTGGATAAGCAAAAATGTTAAATAATAAGGAGGGATTGAGGAAAAACCTATTAAACATCAAATTGCATTATGATTTTACAAATTAAGCACAAAAACATCATGTTTTACAACAAACTGACAGAAAAAGTAGTTCAATACATGGTAACATTACATAGTAATTACTGCATTTACTAATTTTGCACCAAAACATAACAATGTATTGAAACACCTGAAGATCCAGGTGGGAGGAAGACTGCATTGGATAATACAGAACGTTGGATGAAAGAAGGTTGGATAAGTGAGGCTCTACTGTACTACTTTTTCATGTCAGGAGCTACTTGAGAAACTGCAAGTCGTTTCCGGTGTGAGAGAATTGGTCATCTTCAAGGACATTGCCTAGGGGACACCCAAATGATGTTTTACCATCCTTGTGGGAGGCTTCTCTCCTGTCCCCGCATGGGGAGCTGGAGCTGACAGAGGGAGCTCAACACTCTCTCCCAAAATTCAAACCCTGTCAGTAATCAGTCCTGTCAAAACAAAGGTTTAACCCACTGCACCACCAGGGGCTCTATACTACTACTACTACTACTACTACTACTAATAATAATAATAATAATACTATGCTGGATTTCGTATCACAAATCACAAGTGTTCGACTTGTGATTTTGTGATATGAAATCCAGCATATATATCTCATTTGCTGCATCATACTGTGTTTTTGTGTCAGTAAAATAATAATAATAGATTTATATAATTTAAAGGGATGCCGGAGTATGATGATGATGATCATCATCACCATTATCATCCTGTCACCCATCCTGCTGTTTGCCTCTCTGAGTAACTTTTTTTTGCTACCTTTTGACCCCACTCTCTTTAATTAAATAAAACTTCCATTTACTCCTTAAAACAGCTCTATATTTCCCTTTCTCCACCTGTATGGTGCTGGGGCAGCACAATGCAAATAAAAGAACCGCTTTGACCCCCACAGTTCATTGCTTTGCAACAAAAGACTACATGGAGGTAACATTTTCCCTTCCCCTCCATCCCACCCCTCCATTTCCGCTTGATCAGAGTGCCTAAAATCCTGTTCTGCTCAGCTCTCTGTTATTGATCTCTCCCCCAACCTTTCTCCTCCCCTTGCTTCCTCCTTTTCATTCTGTTTCATGTTTATCTTTCTGGAAAATACCAAAGAAGCCAATTCTTATAGAAAAACTAAATCAAGAACTCACATCTTTTGGATTTTCAGCAGCCATACCAGACCAAGTTATGAAAGGGAGAGATTGAGAGAGAAGACAGAAGAGAAAATAAAATGGAAAATGGCCTAATGGAAAGAAAGAAAAGCTCAACAGAGGATTTGGAAGATGGCAAGGTCTGAAGGAGCCAAGCTGTGGCCGTTTGATGTGGGAGGTCCAGGAGACACCTGCTGGGAGACTCCTTGGGACATCTCATTAACCGTGTCATCAAAGGCCCCCCAAGGTCCAGGGAATCATAACATTATCTCTGACATTACCACACAGATACAAGGTTCCTTAGGCAGTCTATAAACATGCCTCTACTAACCAATTCATTGTGCCTTGACACCCCAGCAAGGGCTCGTTGCCCTTTGGTGAGCGGCGTGAATTGCCCCAGTCATTCATCAAAGATTCTCCGAGTGCATTTCACACAGCATTAAATTTAATTAAAGCAACATTGACGGCATTGTAATCCTCCGGGAGGGTCTTTGTCAGGAGGTGCAGGGAGTCTTTTCTTGCTTAATATCTATTGTTTTGGCTAGGGTATCTCAGGGGTTTGGAAAACTGCACAGTTCCCACTCTTGAAGATTTTCTTGTTTTGCTTCTCTCCTCCTATCTCTCACATGCTTTAAAGAAAAATCAGGAAATGGTTAGAAACTTCTTTGAGATGCCATTATAAAATGGTCTCTTCTCTTTACCTTGCAAGGAATCAGATGTGTTCAGGTGTTAGGAAATAAACAGAAGAAAGAAAACAAGGGCACCAACTGTGAGGGGCAGTGGATGCAGGTGAAAATAACTAATTTCATATAGTGTTCTTTAAGCTAGATTGTTACCCACAACATAATCACTATCATCTTCATCTTCTCTCATTTTTGAGATAGGTTGATGGATGATAGATAGAGAGATACGTAGATAGATAGATAGATAGATAGATAGATAGATAGATAATAAATAGGCAAGGTAACATCATCATGCTACAAATCTAATCAAGCCATTAGTTTTCTTAAGTAATGGTATCTTGGTTTGAATATTGAATTATGACTCTGGAGACCAAATCTGAATCTCCAGTCACTCATGAAAAACCAATGTGTGACCTTAGACAAGTCACACTCTTTCAGCCTCTGAGGAAAACAAAGGCAAATCTTGGAGGGGGAAAAAAAACCTTGTCAAGAAACCCCATGATAGGTTTGCCTTAAAGTTGCCAACAAGTTTCGGACCTATGGCATCCCTAAGGCAAACCTGTCACAGGGTTTCCTTGGCAATATTTATTCAGAAGAGGTTTGTGAGTGACTTCCTCTGAGGCTGAGAGAGTGTGGCTCATCCAAGGAGACCCAGTGGTTCCATGGCTGAGCAGGGATTCAAACTGATCTCCAGAGTCATAGTCCAATGCTCAAGATGATGATAATAATAATAATAATACTTTATTTGTACCCCGCTACCATCTCCCCATGGGACTTGGTGCGGCTTACATGAGGCCGAGCTCACAATACAACAATAAACAATAACAATAATACAAAACAATAAATAAACTCATAAGCAAAAATAAGCAATAAACATTAACAATAACAGGATGCATTTAAAAACCAATGGTTGGGCCAAATGTAACATTTTTTTTAAAAAAAATAATGTTGGGCATGACAAGGTGACATGGAACTGAGGTAGACGTTTTGGAGAGGGATGAGTATGCAGACAATTTTAAATCACTAATAAAGAGCATTTAGGGACATATTGCTGGGAGTTTCCTTATTCTGGGAAGGCATACTGAAACAACCACGTTTTCAGGCTCCTCCTAAAGACTGCCAGAGTTGGGGTCTGCCTAATGTCCTTGGGGAGTGAGTTCCAGAGTCGAGGGGCCACCACCGAGAAGGCTCTCTCCCTCGTCCCCACCAATCACGCTTGCGATGATGGTGGGAGTGTGAGCAGGGCCTCTCCAGATGATCGAAGAGATCGTGTGGGTTTGTGCACAGAGATCCTATATTATGAAGCATAACCATGCATCTCTCTCTAAAAATTGCATGATACAAAACTCCAGTCAAATCTGTTATCATTTCAATGACTTCTGCTAATCCAATTCCAAGTTATTTTATCTTAGAGTATTTCCCTGACATATTGTCAAGGACCCAGGGAGTGCACCACTCCACTGCTACAGCACCTGCACTGGGTGGCAATTTGTATTGACCTTTAAAGCTTGAAACCAGGCATGGGCAAACTTTGGTCCTCCAGGTGTTTTGGACTTTGACTCCCACAATTCCTAACAGCCTACCATCTGTTAGGAATTATGGGGATTGAAGTCCAAAACACCTGGAGGGCTGAAGTTTGGCCATGCCTACCCTAAACAGTTCAGGTCCAACTTACCTATCTCACTGCATCTCTTCATACCATCCTGCCAGATCACTAAGATCATCAGGAGAGACCCTACTGTCACTGTCCGCCACTGTCTCAAACATGGGTGGCAGCAATAAGAGAAAGGGGCCTTCTCGGTGGCTGCCCGAGCCTTTGGAATACTCTCCCCAAGGAGATTAAAACAGTTCCCTCTCTGTTATCCTTCAAAAACAACTGAAAACCTTTCTGTATATGCAAGCCTTCAGTGAAGAAATCTAAACTGAAGAGGCAGGAAGGCTATCTCTTATTGAGTGGAGCAAAGTGCAATATGACCGGATGAGACACCAAAATAATGCATATGGTTTTTAAAATGTTTGTATATGTTATATTTTATTGATGCTTCATGTGTTATGTATGTGTTTAATTGCTGTTATTATTATTATTGTATTTCTTTTCCTGTTAAGTCATCATCATATTGTCTCACCATATTTATCCCAAATCACATTTATTTAATGTAATTCATTTCATAACTAAAAGTTACTGTAAGGTATAGTAAAGTAAAGGTAAAGATTCCCCCTAGACATTAAGTCTAGTCGTGTCCGACTTTGGGAGCTGGTGCTCATCTCCATGTCTAAGCCAAAGAGCTGGTGTTGTCCATAGACACCTCCAAGGCCATGTGGCCAGCATTACTGCATGGAGTGCCGTTACCTTCCCGCCAGAGCGGTACCTATTGATCGACTCACATTTGCATGTTTTTGAACTGCTAGATTGGCAAAAGATGGAGCAAATAGCAGGAGCTCACCCTGCTCCCAGATTTGAACCACCAAACTTTTGGTCAACACGTTCAGCAGCTCAGCAGTTTAACTAGCTGTGCCACCAGGTGCTCCAAATAGTTACTGTAAACACATCTAAAATAAAATCCTAACAGACTTCACCACCATATAAAGAATTTACTGGTGTTCTCAATCTCAAACTGAACAGGTGACAATCAAATAATCCTATTCATGCCCCAACCATTAAATATTTGGTTGGATCACAGTGATTTGATAGATACAGGGGAAGATTTTCATACAAACATATTATTGTTATTCTGCTTAGTTCCCTGTTATTGATCTCTACTCCCACCTCCCAGATGTTGTTAGACAGCATAGTCAATGGCATGGATGCTTTGTGTTATAGTTCAACAATATCTGAAGGCTTGCCCAGCCTTGTTTGTGTTATTAAGATTGCAAGAATAGGTGAAGTTCAATGAACTTTGTTGGGTGTCTCAGACAGACGGATTTCTATTTCAAGTGCATGTTGAGTACTGGGGAAGGAATAAGCTTTTCGACTAGGCCAACAAAGGACATCAAACCCAATTAAAATGTTACAGCTGCGCCCCCCCCCCCCACAAAACCCCACTAGACAAACCTTAAATGTTATACAGCTGCAGTAGCATCATTACATCCCAGTTCATTGTAAGTGCCTTGACTATGCAAACAGGAAGACTGATGGTTGCTCCAGCAAACTTGAGCCACTAGGATGGGAAAGGTGCAGAGGGAAAACATTATAACCAGTGTTCCTTTGAAAGAACCTGACAGTTGACAGATGAGCATCCATAAAAACCACAAAGGCTGCTTGTGTAAAACTTCTTGCAGCCACTGCTTTCTCCCTGGGAAACTATTTACCTTGATCTACCAGTGAAAATATTATTTTCGGGTAATTATTTTCCCTACTTGGAATGGGGAGAGTGATCATTAAAAAGATTTCCTTCTCAGCCTTTCTTTTCTATTGCAAAACCCGCATTAAGCATGCTCTCTTAATCAAATGATTTTAACAGAGCAAAGACTTCCTGGAGGGTCTAATTTACAGGAAAGTGTCTGCTCGCCTTGTACTGTCCTGAACACTTAGATGTTCATTGGTGTTTCTATAGGGCATTCTCAACACAGAACAGGAATGCATTGGAGACTTTGCAGTGCCTTTGTTGTGATCTTTGTGATTACAAATATGCAGGCAAGCGACAAATTTGCAAAACTTGAAAGGGTTACTTTGTGAACAATTTATCCCAGAATCCATCAGGTAGCGCAACCAGTGGCCATGCTATCTGGGGGATTCTGGGCACTATAAAACCTATTTTTGTAAAAGCTCTGGAGATTTGGGAACCAGCTCAGAATCCTGCTCTCAACTTTGATTGACACAATGCCTTAGTTTTCTGGGAGTTGTAGTCCAACGGAGCATTGGTGTGCATTAGTCCCTTGGTTTTATAACCCTTGGTACCTCATGGGTATCCAAAATTCATGGATTCGCAAGGCTCATTATATACAATGGCAAATTAGAACCTTATACAAAATGGCAAAATCAAAATTTGGGGATTTTTAAATATTCAAACTGCAGATAGATGAATCTATGGATGCAGAATTTGTGGATATGGAAGTCTGAGTGTACTTCAGTTAACAGAGTAGACATTCTCTCGGGTAGTACTCATTTCACAGAAAGTTTAGTACTAGGTGCAGAAATAACATGGAAAGAATAGGAATACTGGCCTATACAAGGTCAACACGTCTCAAAATGAACAGTACGCATATGTGAAATGAAATCACCAGGCCGGCCTGTAGCCAGGATTTTGATTCGGGGGGAGGGGGCTGAGTTTGATTCGGGGGGGGGGGGGCGGCGGCTCAGGATCTACCCTAGCAAACCTTTTGTATCATTATCCCAATGCATATGGGATATATTGAGCATGGTGATCAGATCATGATATGAATAAACATAACAGTTTAAATAGTGCACCAGTAAGGCCTTCTCACGGACCACCCTGAGAATTTGGGGGGGGGGGACTGAAGCCCCTGGAGCACCCCCCCCCCCCGCCCCTCCCGGGCCTGTCACCAGGTGAAGTTACCCTTGTATAGGTAAGCAAAATATTTGGATGTTCTAGAAAGAACTTGAATACTTTTTCAAAAAAGTACAGTATTTAGGGTTTCTTTTTGTTCTTTCGCCAATTTTCATTTATATTTTTGTTGTTGGTGGACAGACTTAGAGTTATGCTTTGTTTCATTTTTTTAAAAAGGTGGTTGTAGCTACTCCCCTTCCTGTGCCTTTGGTACTCACACTGAACCAGTAAGAAATTCTGAAGGCAGCTGCTGTTTGCTTTGCCATTTATGAGCAGGCACACACAGTTGCAGTAGAAGAAGAATTTCATTCTTTTCCCAGCTCAAGATTTATTGCCTTGTTTACTGCAACTCAATACCAAATGTCTAGTATAGGTTGAAAATACCTTGTCCAAATCCAAAATACTCTGAAATTGTCCAAATGGTGCCTGATAGTGAAACCTTTACTTTCTGGGTTCAGTGCACACAAATGTTGTTGAAAATTAAAGGTAAAGGTTCCCCTAACATTAAGTCTAGTAATGTCTGACTCTTGGGGGGGGGGGGATGCACATCTCTATTTCTAAGAAGAAGAGCTGGCGTTGTCTGTAGACACCTCCAAGGTCATGTGGCCAGCATGACTGCTGGGAGCACCATTACCTTCTCGCAGAAACAGTGCTTATTGATCTACTCACATTTGCATGTTTTTGAACTGCTAGGTTAGCAGAAGCTGGGGCTAACAGAGGGAGCTCAGCCCACTCCCCGGATTCAAACTGCCGACCTTTTGGACAGCAAGTTCAGGAGCTCAGCAGTTGAACCCATAATGTAATATTCACTTATAAATACTTGCATGGAAAGAAGACAAAAATCCATCTCTTTTCCTGCCTAATTTCAGAAATATTGGAAAATTACCTTCAGCTTATTTGTAAAAGGCATACTGCATATGAAACATAAATGAATTTTGTGTTGAGACTTTGGGTCCCATCTCCAAGATATATTATTCAGCACATACATGAAAAATTATAAAACCCAAAACACTTCTGGTCCTAAGCATTTTGGAGAAGAGATATTTACCCAAAATGCTTAATTGTGTCAATTTCTTCAATAACATTATACTATGGATATATCTTCACACTTAATTTTCCACTGACAATTCAGCAGCAAAAAACTGCAGGGAGGAAGGTGGCTTCTAGCTACAATTAGAGGGAAGATTCTAAAGAAGAATAATTTCAAAGACAACATAGGCCCTTTCTACACTGATCATCAAAGCAAAAAATCCACATGATCTGCTATGAACTGGATTATGTGAGTCTACACTACCATATAATCCAGTTCAAAGCAGATAAGGAATTAGTTACCTATGGGTCACATATTTGGTGTGACTATGGACAATCTCAGAATTTATGTACTCCAGTGTAAATTTCTGTCAGTATCTTCTAGATAGCATAACATTCACTTGTAAATACTTTCACGGAAAGGAGACAAAATCCGTCTTTTTTCCTGCCTCATTTCAGCAATATTGGAATGCACACTGGTGATTTTTCAATGTTGCACTTTATGAAAAAGATCCTTCTTTGTTCCTGCAAGTGTTTATTCAGCTCTGGTGAGAGCGAAAAGAATGTGAAAGAGTTTTTGGTAATGTTTCCTATGTACACACACTGAGAGAGAAACATATACACATATATAGCATGTGTGACAAAGTCCCGTGCCAGTTCTGGAATAAGAAACCTCCAGGAGACATGGCTATTAATAGTCCAGTTTTGGTCTACTTACCACTTTGCTCTACATTAGTCATGTTGCTGCATGATGTCCACTGTGTGATAGCCTCAGCTTAGTCTTTCAGGCATAATTTGTTTGCAGAACCATCTACTAGGTTTTTTGGCATGTCCATGGTATCCATAGGTCTTTCCTCAAATACCACATTTGAAATTAATTGAATCCCCCCCCCCCCCCACACACACACACACTTTCGGTTTTCTTCTCTGTTATTTTTGGGAAATGGTTCCCAACCAAGAACTCTCTTTACATGCCTTTGCTCATTTGCTATTTGATCAATTAGACTCTAGAACACATGTGTCAAATACAAGGTCCACCATGTCATTTCCTGTAGTCCATGAAGCTTTCAATACCAGGGCCACATAGTTACATTTATACAGCCTTATAATTGTTTTGTTGTTTATTGGTTCAGTCACTTCCGATTCTTTGTGACCTCATGGACCAGCCCACGCCAGAGCTCCCTGTCGGCTGTCACCACCCCCAGCTCCTTCAAGGTCAAGCCAGTCACTTCAAGGATACCATCCATCCATCTTGCCCTTGGTCGGCCCCTCTTCCTTTTGCCTTCCACTTTCCCCAGCATAATTGTCTTCTCTAGGCTTTCCTGTCTCCTCATGATGTGGCCAAAGTACTTCATCTTTGCCTCTACTATCCTTCCTCCAGTGAGCAGTCAGTCTTTATTTCCTGGAGGTTGGATCTTCTCGCAGTCCAAGGCACTCTCAGAACTTTCCTCCAACACCACAGTTCAAAAGCATCTATCTTCCTTCGCTCAGCCTTCCCTAAGGTCCAACTCTCACATCCGTAGGTTACTATGTGGAATACTAGTGCTTTTACTATGCGGATCTTGGTTGCCAGTGTGATGTCTCTACTCTTCACTATTTTATCAAGATTGGTCATTGCTCTCCTCCCAAAAAGTAATATATAATAAGAAGGCCTTATAATTACAAATGGCTTTTTGAGGGTAACCATAAGGCTGATGTGACCTTCACTGCAAATGAGTTTGACACCTCTGCTTTTGATGGTAAGGGTGTCCTCTGTGCTTGTTCCATATACTTGTAGTTTCTAAATCTTTCCGCCCTTGTTCAACCAACCATTGTGGTATGTATCTAGATAGCCACAACAGATCACCAGAGGGACATCCAAGTATGTTTGCAAGCCCATAAAAGACTTCTTTTTCTCTTCTTATTTATGTTATTTACTTTATTTATGCCCAGCCTTTGTTCCCATGGGTACTCAAGGTAGGTAACAACAACAAACAACAACAACACACTTTGGTCCCCATTTCAAACAAAACGAATACAAAAATTAAGAAACAATTAAATAGTACTGTATGGGTTAGGTTAAAATACCATTAAATATAATAAATACAATTAAAATATATTTCAAAACACACAACCCCCCCATCTGTTGATCTACTTCCTCCATCTGTCAATCTGCTCCTCTTCTTGAAACTTTGTTCTAGTCAACCAAGGCTAATCATGACATGTTTATATGTTTGAATGTAACTTTAAATTAAATAGTAAAGCTTTTTAGCTATGAAACTCACATACTTCTGCTACAGAAGTGGCAAATCCATGCCAGTATGAGAGAGCAGGTAGAGCTGTTCAGCAAACTTTTGGGTTTTCATTATTTGCTTCTGTGTTCATTTTGCTAAGGAGACTCAACTCTACTTTCCTCGTCTTCAAGAGGCATAAGAGATTCAGTGCTTCTTCCACTTGTGAAGGAGATCGCATCTTAATTCGACAGTCTTTATTGGACTAACACCCAGGAATCTTTTCCTAATCCACCAAGATTTCACAATCCTATATAGAAATCAGAAATACTATATCCTGGATGATTCTGACTTTCATAGAATCATAGAATCCTAGAGTTGGGAGAGACCTCATGGGTCATCCAGTCCAACCCCCTGCCAAGAAGCAGGGATATTGCCTTCAAAGCACCCCTGACAGATGGCCATCCAGCCTCTGTTTAAAAGCCGCCAAAGAAGGATCCTCCTCCACACTCCAGGGAAGTGAGTTCCACTGCTGAACAGCTCTCACAGTCAGGAAGTTCTTCCTAATGTTCAAATGGAATCTCCTTTCCTGTAGTTCAATGACATTGTGCCACGCTCTAGTCTCCGGGGCACTAGAAAACAAGCCTGCTTCCTCCCCCCTATGACTTCCCCTCACATTTTTATACATGGCCTTCATCATGTCTCCTTCTCAGCCTTCTCTTCTGCAGGCTAGACATGCCCAGCTCTTTAAGCCAGTTTTCATAGGACTTGTTCTCTAGACCCTTGATCATTTTAGTCACCCTCCTCTGAACATCTTTCAGTTTGTCAGCATCTCCCTTAAATTGTGGTGCCCAGAATTGGACACAGTATTCCAGGTGTGGTCTGATTTTGATATTTAGTTATATCTTTGCAGCTGAGGATGTCTAGATCCTTTATAAGTACCCTTCCAAGTTTCAGTTTTCTGATTTCTTCACTGCATAGTACAACCTCCATACCTGTAAAACTAGTACACATGTTTTCAACTACTCATATCTGGCAAAATGTGTCTAGGTTACTATGCAATTATATTGTATGTTTCCACCAGAAGTTACCATAGAATCATCTTAAGAGACCTAGCAAATTTCTAGAGATGATACCTCACTACATTTTTTTTAGGTCTTGCAATATTACCCTATTCTAACTTCCAGGAGAAGTAATTATTTCACTAGCATTTGCTATTATCCAGTTCCCTATTTCCACTGTAAGTTCAGGAATGTATCCTTCATAGATCTGGTGGGTCATGCTGTGGTCTCCATTTTGATTTATGACTGTGTCGAGGTATAGAAAATCAGTAAACCATTTCAATGTCTTCATCACCCACTTTAAAGGTATGCAAAACTTCTGTGGTCATTATTTTGATTTCTTAATGTTTGACTGTAGTGTTGTTTTTGTACTTTCCCCCCTTAACTTTCACTGTATGCAAATTTTCCTATTTTCTGCTAGTAATATAATGTCATCTGCTTACCTTAAATTGTGATGGTCACACCTCCTTCCTTCAAATCTAACTCTGTGTTCCATATATGTTTTGCATATAATTGAAATCATTTTTTTCAATTGTAAGATGTATCAGAACAATGTATTCCCTTCCCTTCTCCTAACTTCTATTTTTAAAATGGATTTCTGAGCTTTCTGTGCTGAGGTTTTGGAGTCTGGGGAACCGGTGGTGGTTTGGGGAAAGAACACAGAGCTGAGAGAGAAGCAAATAGGGCCCATCAGTCTGCATAAAACAACTAGATTGTGGATGCTTCTAGTCTCTGCAATCCTCCTTTTTGGTAGTTAGCAATTCCCCCCCCCCTCAACTTGGAGCCAGACATGCTCTTCTCTTCACCCTTCCCCAGAAATTGGATGGAAATGCTGGTGGATGGCAGCTGCTGAAAGGCGAAATGGCAGGCTGCAGTGAAGATGGCAGGGCTCTCTGAGCCTTGCCACAAGCAAGTGATGCATAAAATCATTCAACGTGAAGGGCCGGGCAACAGTGCCTAGACTTATCTGGGAGTTTAATCAGAGAGAAGAATTGCAAAAGAAAAGGATAGAGACGGCAGGAAGCTGCAAAGTTATGTGTTTGACCTTTTTATAACTCACTCCCCCTCCCTTCTCCCTCCTGATCGGATTAAAAAAAGAGAGAAGGCAATTTCAGTGCATCAAGGCGGCCGCTATCAAATGAGTATACACTTATTCCTCTCTTTCTCTCTCTCTAACTACTTCTTTTTCCTTTTTAAAGGAATGCAGATGAAGTCAGAGAGGCTGATGGACACTAACCTGACACTTAAAGAAGATTCCTATTCCTGGCAACTGGCTGTCCCTTATGACGCAGAGAAACAAAAGTATTGCCAGACTGCAAGAGAGGCGGATGCTCCAGAAGTCAATTGAACTTCTTCATCTTCTCAACAATATCCGCAGATTTTAGTCAACATCATATGCTTTTGGCTCTTTCTAAACACAAAATGCAACCACACTGCGCAGCAGCGCTTCTCTGAAGTGAGAGACTGATATTTTTGCCCACTTCTCAGCCATTTATTGAGCTGCTGCCTTTATACATATGAAAATTACAAAATTACAATTACACAATGAAAGGGGTGATTTTTCCATTGTTAAGTTACAGGTATAATGTAATTTATATCTAAATTATTGGAAAATGGTAACAATTACAGTGTGACTCCCTTATCCACAGTGTATATGGGTTTGCAAACACACTTCTATAGTTCCTGAACCTACCTTGGAAAGGGGAAACCATAGATAATAGAGGGCTCTATTGAAATGAATGTCTTCTGCTATAAGAACACCATAGAATTTTACCAAAAGACGAAAATACTTGTGGACATTTTTTTTAGACATGGAAAAGCAAAACTGTCCAGTGGATAAGGTGTAACACTATACAAAGAACATATCTGAAAAGCTTGGAACCAGAGTCCATGCACCTAACAAGAAGGATTGTGGATGGGGTGGTTTCTCCTCTCTGATCATATGATTGCCCCATTCTGACATCAACAGAGGTTCCTGCAGTGGCCAAGATGCAGGTGAAGCTCTGTGGCCAGTTAGGAGTGGCCAAAGTATATAATATTCAGTACAAAGTTCAGTATATTCACACAAAGTGAAATAAAAAGGAGCAACCGCTCTCAAACATAACATTCACAATACAGGCATACAGAGTAAAATGAGAAGGAGCAACCGCTCTCAAACATTACAATTGTAAGATCCCAATGTATACAGATTTCAGGGAAACATATGCAATAAAGACTCTTTTAACACAAGGCAAAAAGACATGGAGTCCAAAGTCCAAAAGAGAGTTCAAATAGCAGAAATATCCAATAATGGAGCACAGCTCTCAAGGAAAATCTTCGTAGGGAAAGATCCTACTGGGGTGCCGGGGTAATTTTATATACCCTGTTTTGGGGACAATATTCCCTTCTTCTGGAGTTGACAAACACAGTATTATAGGCTCATGTCTACAACAAAACATAGAATAACAAGAATTATTATTTTTGTTTCACTTTGTGTGAATATACTGAACTATGTACTGAATATTATATACCATGAGTATTATTTTATTTTACATAGATTATTTTTTGTATTTTGACATCCAACAAGTATTCTGGGATAGTGTTTAACAGTTAGGGGTGATGACAGCAGCAATTCAGGCCCAATCCAGTCTCTTTCCATCTGGTCAGCAAATTAGTCCAAACCAGACTGAATTCCACCTAATTTCCAGCAAATTTCTGAATATCTCCAACTTTGCCTGAGGCAGGTCAAAGTTGGTGTAAACATAAAATACCTGGGACACTCACCAGAAGCCACTTTGTATCATGAAGATAGCCAGAAATCTATTTCTGGTAAGTCCCAGTATAGGAAAATCCTAAAAATACCTTTCATTGTATCCAATCCTCCTGAATTTGCAGGGTACTATGGAAATGGATGTTAGGGCAAGGGCTCTTTTGTGGGTCTTGTGGTGCCTGGGAAATTCAGAAC
This sequence comes from Anolis sagrei, assembly GCF_037176765.1. NCBI lineage: Eukaryota > Metazoa > Chordata > Lepidosauria > Squamata > Anolidae > Anolis > Anolis sagrei. The sequence continues at coordinate 17,919,718 of NC_090025.1, read as the reverse complement.
CACCGTTTGTGTTAGGCAGCTATGGGTCCCCCCACAATTTTACATTTTCCACAATGCTCTGATATAGCGTTAGTCCATGGCACTTTGAGACATGTTATAGGGAAAGTGGCTTCCTAAGATTAGCTGCTGCTACCTGGAGAGACTAAAGAGAAGGGGAAATTATTCATTCATTTGTTTAATTTCTATACCTGTGAAAGACTACACTGTGAAAGTGACTCACTGTATGACTATCGGCCTCCTCCCAATAGACTCAAATCAAGGAAAAGCTTCATGAGAACCAACCACCACTCCTCTTAATGTTTCCCCAACAACAGCAGCAAAATCAGGCAATTCCAACTGGATGCCCCCCAAGGGTCTTCCTCCAGGGGCAAACCAAGAATGGGCAACTTGGAAGTTTCTGAACAGGCTCGGAAATGGAGTGGGCAGATCAAAAGACTACCTAGCAAAATGGCACTACCTAGAAGAACCCTCCACCTTGTGCGACTGTGGAACAGAACAAACAACTTGCATCTGTATGCTTGCCCACGATGCCCTGCCTCATGTACAGAGGAAGAATTGTTAAAAGCTACAGACAATGCAGTTGCCGTATTGTCGAAGGATTTCATGGCTGGAATCACTGGGTTGTTGTAGGTTTTTCAGGCTGTATAGCCATGTTCTAGAAGCATTCTCTCCTGATGTTTTGCCTGTATCTATGGCAAGCATCCTGAAAGGACCTCACAACCTCTGAGGATGCTTGCCACAGAAATGTCAGGAGAGAATGCTTCTAGAACATGGCCATACAGCCCGAAAAACCTACAACAACCCAATGCGGTCACTGTTGCCTGTTTAAATTTATTTGGCTGCTTGTACTCCCTCTACTTTATCAGATTTATCCTTATTTATGCAATTATTTTGACACCAAATTAAAAAATCTGACACAAAATAAAATTTCTATCCCGTTTTTCTCCCAAAATGGGAGTGACACTACAGGAGGATCAAACATTAGATCTTGTAGACCAGTCATGGACAAACTTCGGCCCTCTAGGTGTTTTGGACTTCAACTCCCATAATTCCTAACAGCCTACTGGGCCAAAGTTTGCTCATGCCTGCTGTTGAAGTCCAAAACACCCAGAGAGCCAAAGTTTGTCCATGCCTGCTGTAGAAAGATCGGGTGCCAACAGCTGTACGAATTTCCCAGTATGACTATGAGCTTTGATTTAATTTAGAAAAATAAAGTGCTTGGGGAAACTGTTGATCAACAACTCCCATTATCCCACCCCTCTTGCTAGCATGGCCAGTGACATTGTCGCTCAGTATTATAATTTTAAAAAATGAATATCATTCCCAAGTTCTGGTGTCAAACTAGATGGACCTTTAGGGGCGACCGAGCAAGGGAAATCATTAAACAACTTTTTCCTCTGGTGTGTATTTGTGCTGATAATCAGATCATGTCGAGCATTTTCCTATAAACATCCCTCAGACAAGTGTCACTGTCTCTTATAAGCTTATTACCCAAGAGCATTTAGAATCATATTTATGGAACTCTCCCTTCTCCACTTCTTCTTCTTTTTTTGTAACTAGGCCTGTGACAACTTGGGGAGGAAAAAAGGCAGGAAAGAATGCTTCAAGGAATGATTAAATGCCTCTAGATTTACACAGTGAAATATGGACAGTTTAAATGTCTGAGCTATTTGATTCTTTTCAGCCCCTGGACACTTCCAAACACCCCATGCTGCTCTAAGATTAATGGAGTCCTGAATGCTTTTCGCTTGCATGGAGTACCAAGGAGAGGAGAGCACCACCGAATCAGTATTTGCCAAAGCAAAGCGAAGATCTCATTAATGTATGATTAATAGCCATTTGTAAAGTGATTAATTAGTCATTTTGACAGTAAATTTAGCCATCGTACATGTTTTTAGGCTAGCTGTTCACATTTAAAGGTGGGTTGGTGGCAGGGGGGAAGGGAGGGGGGAGAGGACGGGAAAGGAAATGCCCCAACTTAGAAGGGAGCGGGAATAGAGATCTTTACATATTCTGGTCTTGTTTGATTTCATCTGCTTTGCCTTATAGAACAACTCTCCCAGATGGGAGCTCTCCGGGATGATTGATGGTTCCACTTTCTATCTGCAACTTGGAAATTCAGAGAAGGATATTTTGTTTTCTCCTTAGGTCTTATTGGTACAAGAGTTATTTCCACTTTGCTGCCGAACTGATTTGCAACACGGGCTCCAGAGTTTGTGTATCTTGCTCATCATCCCATCACAAAGTATAAGTCAGAGAGTCTTTTGGAGTGTGATAGACGGGGGCAGGGCAAAGGAAGCCGATTGTCTCATATCGCTGGCTAGGATCATTGTCATTAACATTTGAAAATAAAGAAGATCAGTGTGGGTTTTGCCAAATCTCTATCATTTACAGGGAGGCAATTCTATAAATGCACCCAGCCAGTATAATTGTGCTGGGCATCTTGTACAGTAGTTAAATGCCAGTGGTTTGTTTATGGGTGAATGTTTTAATTGGAAAGAAGCATGTTTTCCCATCTTAAGACTAGACTGGAATGAAAGCAGTAATGTAACCTGGGATACATCTACACTTTAGAATTAATGTAGTTCCATAATACTTTTACTGCTGTCGTTCAATGATATGGAATCCTGAAGGTTAAAGACTTTGCAAAATGACAACTCCTACATCTGGTTTTTAAAAGGCATGATAGTAGTGGCTGTTGTTATTTTTGGGTTTTATCCCTGGACTGTACAAGTCTCTTGTGTCATAAAGTCTCCAGTCCTCAATGAGTAGCTTCTGCTCGCTTCTGGAGTGAGAGAATCAGCCATCTACGAAGACGTTGCCCAGGGGACACCTGGATGTCTTGCAATCCTGCAAGGAAGCTTCTCTCATGTCCCCCGCATTATCACGGGGTGTCTGTGCCTTACACCACTGGAGAAATTACACTGTTTAGCCGGTATTGCACCACCTGACATCCGCTGGGAAAGAGCAGCCAATAGTGAAAGGACCAAGACAGTGACATCTCCAGCTCATCCCCTGTTTGGATATCAGCCAGCATGTCAACAACTTAAATCAAGAAATAGTTTTCTAAGATCTACAGAGACACTTGCTGGAACACCTCAGCAAGCGAGAGTCCAAAAGTGGCAGGCTCAAACCCAGAACCTCAATCAGTGGCTGATACCAAATGGCTTATACCCCCCACCAGGCACACGGAAAACTGGGCGACTTGGAAGGCGCTGAACAGACTGCGCTCTGGCACCACGAGATGCAGAACCAACCTTAAGAAATGGGGCTACAAAGTGGAATCCATGACATGCGAGTGTGGAGAAGAGCAAACTACAGACCATATGCTGCAATGCAACCTGAGCCCTGCCACATGCACAATGGAGGACCTTCTTGCAGCAACAGCAGAGGCACTCCAAGTGGCCAGCTACTGGTCAAAGGACATTTAATCAACTAGCAAGCTTGCAAACTTTGTGTTTTGTTTGTTTGTTTGTTTGTTAAAAAATGCAACGCAACTGTTCGGTCTGCTCCTAACACGATAAATAAATAAAATAAATGAGTAGCTAGATTTAGATATAGGATTAGAGTGAGGGATTCCTTCCCCCACATTCCTATGCATGCTTCTCCCAGAAGCGCCTTTGTCTTTACTCTTCTTGCTTGCCACTATCTCCTTCCCCTTTGAAGATGTAGCAATGGGATCTCTGTGAAGTATGAGCTTAAAATATGAGCTTAGTAAGCTAGTTAGCTCCAAGACCTTTTCTATCTAGAATTAATTTCTTTTTTACTTCAATAAATATTTTCAACCTAAAGTTGTGACTCTGCAATCCTGAACCATCCTGTTTTTGGTCTAGAATTATTTAGCCGCTTGTGCTCCCTCTATTTTATCAGTTTTACACTTATTTATGCAATGCTTTTGACACAAATATGGCATTAAATAAAAATTTCTGTCCCATCTTTCTCCCAAAATGGGAGTAACACTACAGGAGGATTTGACATCAGATCCTGTATACCAGCCATGGGCAAACTTCAGTCCTCCAGGTGTTTTGAACTTCAACTCCCATACATGTCTCACCACATGTAAATTTCCTTCTGGTTATGAAGTTTGCTTCTAGCACTCTGCTATATTTATGGTGGAATCACCCCAACTAAGGGTTTTTGTTTGTTTTTTTAGCCTAACAGCTCTGATTATTATTTATATTCCCAAGCCTGGGACTTAAGATCAATAGGTCAAGGCTATGTGAAGACCTGAGACTTCAGGTTCAGGACGAGATCTAGGGATGATCCCAGTGTGATCATAAAGGCAGGCCCTTTCGATATTATGAGGATGGCAATACAACTGGCATGGAAAGGGAAGGAAATTGAGTGTTTCCACAGATGAAGTGCATCCTCCTGTCCCTTCAGCTTCGTTGCTTCCCCACTTTCAACCCAACCCACCAAAATACATAGCAATGCTATTGTTATGGCCAGGACTACAGAGTTACTTACACTCCATCCAAGTATAGACAAGCATGCACACAAATCGCAACTTCATATTTCACCAACAAGACTCTGATCCACCTTTATAGGAACAGGACAGCAGTAGTGGCATTTTTAAGTCTTTGAGCCAAAGGAGCTGGTTTTCTAAAACATTTTTCACTCTCTTCACCTCCATGGAGAAAACCCAAATATACTACTCAAGCTGTGATTTCCAAACTTCTCCTAGATTCAAATAACACAATGAGGCATAAATAATATGTAAATTTTGCTTAAATATCACATCTCCTACCTACTGTCTTCAAATGTTTTTTCCCCCCTCAGAGGAAAAATATATCCAGCTGGATTACGTTTCAATATTTCAAAAGGAATATAGTTTTCCCCTCGCAGGGCATATTTGGCTGAGAATGGCACGATGCAGACTGAGCTTTATTTCCACTGTTTGAAGTATACCATAATATTTATCTCAGTTGGCAGTCCTTCGGGGTACTCAGATTGCTATATTTCATTTAATATACTGCAAACGGTTTATATCAGATTTCCATATTAGAATATCTATGAGACCCTGTAGGGCCCAACATGAAAACAAGCAACTTGATGCTAATAGAATCATAAGCAATTCTGGATGGTAGCGAAGTATGATAGCGCAGGGTATCCCACTGGTGTCATTATAAATGTGCTCTGTTTTGTTTTTTGAAGGGTCTGCCTTTTATTTGTTGAACTAGACACAATTACTGTGTATATTCATGAAATAGTCTAGAAAACTTAAGTTTAAAAAGTGGCTCAAAATTTCCAAATTGACTTATCCACAGTTCCATGCAAGAACAGTACCTTAACTCTTATCAAAAAAGGAACCATCTCCTTCTCCAAGTAGCGTGGCAAAGTGAGAGTGCTTAGTCCATCCAGTGAGAACCTAAAAGAACCACTGACTCCCTCTACTCTCTCTGTACTTACTTACTTACTTATGTGATCCCTTGTTGTCCAAGTACGATGGCATTCCAGATGTAGTGTCTTCATGGTGGATATACGTAGGTTACTGTGGAGCCCTATTCTTGATCCGCATGTTCTTCCACAGTGAGGACATTGGTTTCCAGGTGGAAGGCAGTCCCAGTCAGGGTTGGCTTGACATGCCTTCCTCTTAGCATGTTTCTTCCTTTCACCCTCCATTTGTGCCTCTTCGAATTCCACAGCACTGCTGGTCACAGCTGACCTCCAGTTAGAGAGCACAAGGGGTAGGGCTTCCCACTTCTTGGTTTCTATACCACAGTTTTTAAGGTTGGCTTAAATGGTTCATACTTGCCCCATTTCTGCCCTTTCTTAATATCCAACAGTAGACGGGGCAGCTCATCCTTGAGATTGTGCTGCTGCTGCTTTCCCTTCTCCAGGGAATGACTCTTGACTTACTCAAGGGTTGTAGCAAAATTCATAATTTTCCTCCAGAAGCTACCCTTTACTTATGATGTCAACTTATAAATGAGTACATATGGTAAGCATTTGGTATCCTTTTGATTTCTATAGAAGTAATTTGAAAACGCTCTTAATTCTGTCTTTAACACTAAGATTTTATGATCTTGGGAAAGGCATGACCTTGTTAAAAGTCACAACCTTTTAAAAAAAATAATATCGCCTTTTAGGAAAATGGCATTCATACAAGCCAATTAAGTTACTCAGCTGTTAAACAGATATACCTAGGTACAGTATGTCTTTGAACGGTTAGGGACAAATATATGCCAATGCACAAAAAATGCACATATATCTATATAGCAGAATTTCAGAAGTGTTCCTTTAGTTGCCCAAAAACATCTACCCTCCCTTAAAATATATTTGCCTCTAAATCATGCTCTCAAGACACAAAAATAAGAAGATTTCTTTAAGTGTAACATAGTTGGTTCAAACTTCATGTATTCAGCATACAGTACTTTGCTTATCAGTCCAGTCACAAATAGGATTTGAAGAAGTTTCTATGTGTAGGTAACACAGGGCATCTTTCTTAAAAAATCTAACGGCTTCTGTATTGCGTTCTGTTCTTACAGACTTCTAAAAGCATACATCTGTTTCTACTGGAGTCTAAAGCATACTGTTTCTAAAATGGAGTCTGAGTCCTGAACAATCCCAGTTCTGATCACATGGTCTGCAGCCCCTCCCACAACAAAGAGTTAAGGTAAAACTGCATAGCAATAGACACACGTACAATACAGTAAGCAATCTAAATTATATACATAACAAATAACTAGTGGAGGCTTAAAGAAGGTTGTTATTTCCAACAAAAAAATGTATTCCTTGCCTAAGTAAGCCCTGTGAAAAGGGTAGGTTTGCCAAAGATCAACAGATGACTTGAAAGTGCATACAAACACAGAGATCTCCCCCCTACTTTATTAAATGTTTAAGATGAATAATAATACAGAGAAAGATTACATGTTAAATCAGTTTAAAGCAGAATGCTCCATTGAAACAAATGGGATTCAAGTGAGTTGTGAATATTAAGTTCCACAAATTTTGTATTTTGTCTGTTTGTTTGCTTTATTCTGTTAGAAATGTAATATATTTGACTGGTTGCCCTGATACGACAAATAAATAAATAAATAAATAAATAAATAAAATATAAATAAAGTTCCATTTATACCAATGGATTTATTCTCATTAGGACTACTGAAAGGTTTAGTGGGATTAGGGATTTAATTCTTCACCAATTTGTTTTCTCAAAGGGTGCAACAAATAATTTAATAATTTTCTTTCCATTGCAAGAAAATTTTCAAAAACTATAACATTGGGGCTTATTCTGTGCAAAATTAGCATGTGGTTGGTTTGAATAGAAAATGGCATATTATTACTACACAGAAATATTCTATTCTGTGCAGAAAATACTATTTTATTGTGCAGAAAATGTTGTTTTCTCTGTAGCTCAACCATATGTGAATTTTGCGTAGAATAAATCTCCAGTTACAGCATTTTCTATACAAGAAACAGCATTTTTGTGCATTGTCTGTATCTTCAAGTGGTTATGTTAAGTTAGTTTCATATGGTTGCAATGACTGGTAAATTCGGAGAGTTGTACTTTGTAAAAGTAACTTTTCAGACTCTGGTCCTGTTGGTACTTTAGGAAAACTTTCTAAAGTTTCAAAAGCATTTATCTTGGCACATAATTGAAACAGACACTTTTTCTACCTGAACAGAAGGCTGGTTTAGCTTCACTTCACTGAAGTCAACCTTGCTTTTCCCCCAGTACTATTTCCACTTCCAAAAATAGCTGAGTAGGAAATTTAGAGAACGCTTGAGGTATGTGCCTTCATTGCAATTAAAATGTATTGCTAATTCATTCCTTTGGGGAATTTGAAAAATTAAACTGTATATTTTTAATTTCAGGGTAGTGAATGTTATATGAAATTATACATGGTCACAACAGTTGGCAGTGACTGTTGGTAACATTTGGCAAATTTCATCCATAATATCTACTTATATGGGTTGACCTTAATCCTTATTGGTCAGTTATGTGACAACCTTTATGGTATAGGACTGGGCAACGTGCAGGACTGGAGTTACATACAGCCCCCCAAAATTGTTTTCACAGGCCTTCTTTGACTTCTCCAAGGTGGAATTATCTCTCTTGTGACCCTTTCACACCATGGAAATACAGCATTATGACTCTCCTTTAATTGCCGTTGACTTTATCATATGGAGTCGCTTTATTGCCACCATGCTGACATAGAAGTCGAAGGCAGACATTGCACAAAAGTGAAGATAATCAAAGGTGAAGATAATGTTGTGAGATTGCAAACTTTTGATGAGTTTTGCCCAAGAGTGAGGGATAAGTTAATCATGGGGAAGATGCAAATCACCAGCAACATGAACACAGTGTAATGTGATACAATCGCATACTAATTTGCCCATTAGATATGATAAAGGCCCAGCTGTAGTTTAGAGAATAATACTCTAAAATAAAACTCTAAAATTATAACAGCTAAACAACAGAGAGGAAAAAACCAGGCACAGATTAACACCTCCCAGCAACAGATTTTCCCAGGCTCAGGCAGGCCTTCAAATGCTAATGAAGGTGATCAGCCAAACATTCACACCTAACTGCAGCAGGGAAGAGCTCCTTGCCCCACCCCAGCCATTCCACAGATATATAAACCCATTTTTCCTACTTCCAACAGACCTCACAACCTCTGAGGATGCTTGCCATAGATGCAGGCGAAACGTCAGGAGAAATGCCTCTAGAACATGGCTCTATAGCCCGAAAAAACCCACAAGAACCTAGTGATTCCAGCCATGAAAGCCTTCGACAATACAATATTTAGAATATTTAGATGTTCTAGGGCTTCCTCCAAGGATCCCATAGGAAGTTGCCATGGCAGTTAAAGTGGAATCATAATGCCATAACAAAGAAATGTGAAAATATACTTGGATGACGGCACCCTTCCTGTATTACTTAATTTGTAAACAACTGTTTTAAAATCCAGAAGTGGAATTCTTCTCTTTTGGGGTTCTGGAAAAGGTATCTTTTTGGCAGTCTATGTGCCCCCGGTGGCACAGCTGGTTAAATTGTTGAGCTGCTGAACTTGCTGACTGAAAGGTCGGCAGTTCAAATCCGGAGAGTGGGGTGAGCTCCCGCTGTTAGCCTCAGCTTCTACCAACCATACACTTCAAAAATATGCAAATGTGAGTAGATCAATAGGTACTGCTTCTACGAGAAGGTAATGGTACTCCATGCAGTCATGCCGGGCACATGGCCTTGGAGGTATCCATGTACAATGTCAGCTCTTCGGCTTAGAAATGGAGATGAGCACCACCCCCCAGAGTCGGACACAGCTAGGCTTAATGTCAAGGGGAAACCTTTACCTTTATGTGCCACCCAGCATTTGGACACTAGCCCCCAGACCCACAGCAGTTACCATTTCATTCTATGAATTAGTAAAGGACACTGTACCCATTGTCACTCATAGGATAAATCTGAAGGTTGCCTGAAATCACAGAACTCCCAGGGAGAAACCAAGGGAAGATGAAGAAGAAGTGTCAGTCGTCTGGCTTGTTTTCTGTCTTAATCCTTCTTCCAGAGCCATGTGAGATTATGCCACATGTAGAAGCTGTAGCAAGGAGCTGTCAGCTCACAAGAAAGGCATCTGTACAATTGGAGATTTCAGGGAGACATTTGAGATGGGTCTCAAGAGCAGAGCTAATATAGAGTAAGACATCTGATCCTGAACTCTGGTGAGCTGTCTGATTACTTCTGCAATAACTTGCTGGCTTCACTTCAGAATCTCTCTGGCTGGAAGCAGACTCCCGTACATCCTTCAAGGACTACCACTATATAAATGGAATTGCATTATCAAACAACAGACAGATAACGGCACCTGTGCATATTAATGAAGTGTCCTCACTCCAGGCAGTTTAGAATGCAACAGGAATGCCTTTTTGTCTGTACTGAGCTTGCACAGTGGCACAAGTGAAGTGAATTTGCCTTGGAAATAAGCTTTAAAAATACCTCAAGTTTCCCAGCTGCAAAATAAATGAATAAACTCCCAGGATTCCCTTAGCATTGAGTCATGACAGTTAAAGTGGTGTCAAACTTAATTAATTCCACAGTGTACCATATATACTCGAGTATAAGCTGAGTTTTTCAGCCCTTTTTAGGGTTGAAAAGGCTTCTCACGGCTTATACTCGAGTGAAGATCCTGCCCAGCTTATGTTTGGGTCAGTTTATACTAGAGCATATAAGTTCTGTTTAAACCTTGGAAATAGAAATGCGTATTTATTTTACAGTTGACAGTCTTATCTTAAATTACAGTTTTATGTAATATTCAAAAACATTTAACCCACTGGTGCTTCAATTAATGTAATTTCATCACAACATCAGTCAATGAGCTACTGATGACTGGCACTGTTCATTCACTTCCACTGGCTTCCCATTACACGGCTGTGATACCAACTTCTCCCACGAAAATTCCCAGCGAGAGCTACATGCCTTATAACCTTATGTGGTGAAGTGTAAATTTTAATCTACTGTTATGTATAGTTATAGATAGGCATTTGAAAGGGTAAGTATTTAAAGTTGCATAATCGATGGGGGATGGTAGCCAGCTCAGCTCACTTTGAGCTGGGTTGCTATGGAAAAGGGGCGGAGCCATTTTAAAATGGTCAGTCTGCAGTCTGTGAACTGCAGGAGTGGTTGGTTCTGTGGTAGTGAGAACCAGGGAGGTAGTCTGTAGTTTAAAAATTACAGGGAAAGGCTGATTCTACTGTAAAGAGAATCAGGAAGGTTTTGGCTTTTAGCCGAGGTAGTTTAGATAAGTCGAGTTGACTTATTTATATTAGTAGTTAGTGTATGAGTAGAAAGGGTGAGAGAAAGCCAGTGAGAATCTTTATTGCAACAGAAATATCACAAAGAAGGAATAAGCTTATATCTGAAGCAATCTTCTAAGAAAAGAAACACAATTTGAAGAAAAATAAGTTTGAAACCTGTTTAGTGGAAGGAAGAGTCCTTTCCAGAGTTGTTTTAAGGAATGTTATAAATGTAGCCTCTGAAGATATGTGCCTCTAAGAGCCGAGAAACATTGAAACCATCAAGCTTCTGCTACATTTCAATAAACTTGTTACCATTTCTTATAAAGCCTGGTGTCTGTTACAAATCCTTTCCAAATTAAGTCACACTACACATTGAAGAAAGACCAAATCAATATTACTAGCTATTAGCTACGCTATCAATTTAATAAACCCTTACAAAGTGGTGGCATCTTTACAAAATAGTTACAAACTGGTGTTTTCTTGGCAAATTGGTGGCATCTTCGTTTCTGGATAACCCTTGTTTTACTACATGGCATTTGTTTGTAAACCTTGAATGTGCTCCTCTCTAAAATATACTTAATATTATTAATTTGGGGGGAGGGGGTTAGACCTAGCAGAAAACCACTGACCACAGCCATCCAGGTGTTAAAAACTAAGGAGTATGTGTCCGAATTAGTTGAGATATATACTCTGCACATGTTCAGGTGTACATTTCTTTCATTTTCCCGTCTCCTCCCAAAGTTTCTTCCGCAATAAAGAGAGGATCTCTCAAGATTTAGGGGCATCCATCTCTTATCTTTCCCCCAAAAGTGCAAATTAATGCAAACGTTACACAGAATCTCCAGCAACTCTGACATGGGGGAAATGTCTTCCTTTACACAATGATCGTTTGCACTCTGAGCATGGGAAAAACACCCGGCAGAAAAGGCTTCAAGTTGTGCAGTATGTCTATTGGTTGTAAACCTGCAAGAAATACGGCTCTCTATTCTGGACGGGAAGATTTACTGGATTGTTGTAGTGACAGCACAATGGAGGCTTTCAGTTCAAATGCAAATAATTCTGGAACAAACCTAGCGAGATAAAGGGCATCTCTGTATTATAAATGCAGCCACACCAGAAGGAGATCTAGTTACAACATGATTACATTAAAATCACTGATGTGGTTTATGGGCATTCCTTTTTTTATTTAAAAAACACCTTTATCTGGAATTATGTTTCTCTCTTGTGAAAGAAGGGAAAAAGCACACTTTCCTCACAATGATTGGCTGTTATTTAAACCAAATTCAGGGGCTCTGAAAAACATTATTTTCACCAGAGCTAGGACTACAGTTTCCAGAATCCCTAGCCAGCATAGCCAATGGCCATGTTGAGTCAGGAATCCTGGGATCTCATAATGCATGGGTTTATTTACAATTATGTAGAACTGTTCAAAGTAAATAGAGGCAAACAGTTGGGGTATTTAAAAGCCCCTGAGAACATAGAATGGTAGAAGGCACTGTTTCTCCTAAATCGGGACAGTTTGAGGGAATGTGCCATTCATTCAAATGTAAAGACAACATTTGCTAACTGTCCAAAGTTACGTGGAAAAGTTAATTTTTACATGATACCACCCATGAATCTAGAGCAGGCATGGGCAAATTTCATCCCTCCAGGTGTTTTGGACTTCAACTCCCACAATTCCTAACAGCCTCAGGTCCTTGAAGGCATGTAGCTGGGTGGGGGGGCTTGAGGGGCTTCAGCCCCCCCCCCCCCCGAAATTCTCATGGTGGTTCGCGAAAAGGCCTTACTGGTGCATTATTTAGACTGTTATGTTTATTCATATCATGATCTGATCACCATACTCAATATATCCCATATGCATGGGGGTATTGGGGTAATGATACAAAAGGTTTGCTAGGGCAGACCCTCTTTCACTCAGACTCAGCCCCCCCCCGAAACTCAGAGCCCCCAACCCCCCCCCCTGAAAAATCAGTCTCCTCCCCCCCCCCCCCCCCCCGAAATGAAATCCTGGCTATGGGCCTGGGTCCTTGCCTTTTCCTCCTCAGCCACTTAAGCAGGGGCCTGAGGCTGTTAGGAATTATGGATGTTGATGTCCAAAACACCTGGAGGGACAAAGTTTGCCCATGCCTGCTCTAGACACAGTACAGCCACTGACTGGGGGCCCATCCAGACAGTACTTTCCTCCCAGGAGCTACCGTAGCAAACAAGAGGGTAGCCAGACACTGTTCTCTGTAAACACGAAAGCAATGGCTACAAAAGACAAAAAAATTCAAGATTTTGAGGTGCTGGAATATCGTGGTTTGGAGCTGAATATCTGCATCTTCAAATGTCTCTATGTCCCTGCAATTTGAAATCATGGGATTTTTTTTATCCATGTTTGTTCCTGGGTTTTAGATGCTTGTTCCTGCTTGGTTTGTTTCTAAAACGAAGATGACAGTTGAGTAGAATGTGAAAGCTTTGTGTGTTTATAAAATGTGTGAAGGGCACTTTTTCTCTGGCCAGAACAAAGTCGTGGCCCTCTAGTCAATGTTGTACATCTTTCCACAAGAAGAGCAATCAGTAACAGCCATGTATAATCCAGGAACAACACCCTGTTGTTTAATGCCACAAGTCTGGACAGATGGCCAGGCAGCCAGGCTCTAAAAAGTGTCAATAATGACAAAGTTCTGTCCCTGGCTTGAAAGTGTGTGTTCCTGTTTGATTGTGCAGTGGTGAGTTGGGAAGAAGTGGTCCTACCCTGTAAACTTTGTTTGTGTGGCAGATACTTTATGAAACAATTTCTCTGGCAAGGACAAAGAACTGAACTTTTGCAGTGATTTGCTGCAGTGATTCTCTGCCTATCCGCATCTTGAGGTTTTTAAAAAAAACTGCTGAAGTTTCCAGCAGAAGTCTTGTGATGGCTATTTTGGGAGCTGCTACATCTCACAACAAAGCATCAAGTTGTCGCAACTCAGGATAGATTCACCTTGCCCAAGACATCACCTCACACCAAGGTTGTAGATTTTGTAGTTTATTGGAAAAAGCAAAATCAAAACAGGGAAATAAAGAAGTTAAGTTCAATGAGCAATACAGAGTCTTAAATGCAAAGGCAGGTTCCAAAGGCAAATAACATGAAGCATAGTCCTTTAGCATTGGATAAGCAAAAGCCCATGGCAGCAAGACAAAGTCTCCAAAAACAGGATCAAAACCATGGTCCCAAAGAGCCAGGAGTTTTCCACAAAAGCCAAGGAAATTCCACAGGAGTTAACAAGGTAAAAGCAACATTGGTCTGACAGAGAATGCCCTTCGATCACATCATTAAATAAGTTTCCCTAACATAAAAATACTACATTGACCTCTAGCTTCACACTTGTTGGCAAGGCGTGCGCTTCTTCGAACTCTTAATTGAAACCGGTCTTCTCTAATCAAATCTCCACTACTATCTTCAAGGCCGATTAGCTCATTATCTTTGCCCAGCCGGGCCTCGTCACCCTGGGAACCGAGAGGCCCGGCGCTCCCAGAAGGAGCCGAAGGAGCCTCCACCTGGAGCTCCGAAGTTTCACTATCTTTATCTGAAAATACATTCTTTTCTCTAGGGAACAGAAATGCCGTCCCCTCCTCAGAATCAACACTGTCTGCCTCATTTGACTCATTGACAGAAATCTGTAACCCATCATCCTCCTCGTCCTGAGGAAACTCAGGTTCAGAAAGCTCAGGCCCAGACTGAACCACAACACAAGTCTGGACAAGAGAGGCAGAAATTCCAGAACAAACAGGTCTGTATGTAGACATCTTCTGAAGTCCCGGGATTTTTTGTCCCTGTTTAAAATCCTTTACTTAGTACTGTCTGGAAGTGCCTTGGGTCATGATTAAAGCTGTATTTCCCCAAAATCTAATGTTTGAAAAACTTTGTATATGGCTGTTTGTGAGTTTCTATGTATGCCTTTAAATACAGTATGACCCCATATCCATTGAGGGTGTTTAACCAAAACTGTGGATAAGAGAAATCATTTTATTTTCAAAGCGACCTATGATTTTCAGCTCAGGCATACCATCGAATTGGATCAGAAGACCTTGAAACATTGACAGACAACACTTTTCTGAAAATTTCTAAGTTCTCTAAGTTCTGGGAGAATAGAAATGACTGGAGAGGTCATATTTTTTCAGACAGGAATAAATGATTCTATGGATATTCAGTCTGTGGGTATGCAGACCATAATGTATTGTAGCCATGCACTGTTTACATCTTGCCACCTGTTTGCTAAAATAATTCAAAAAGAAACGTTTCCAACCTATATCTCTTTCTGTTACAGACACATACTCCTGCACGTACACTTAAACCATTCTACAGAAAGCATGTTCAAATATTCGACTTAGCCTTGGCACAATTCAATTGCTGCAAAGCCAGAGCTGTATCCTATTATTCCTTTTCAGATATTCATAGTGAACTCCACTCTGCTTCACAGCAGCAGCATATGCATTTCCAGATGCTGATGTTTTCATCTTGCCCCCTTTTAGCCATTTTGATCGGAGTCCATTGTCACAAACAGCATCATAAATTCCAGATTCTGCATCACCGACGGAGCTTCGACAAACATAAAGCTAGGGTTGCATGAAGCAAGCCAGCTCAAGGCAATCGACGCCTTTCAGCTTGGTTGCTGTTTGCGAGGGATGTGCTATTATTTTTAATCCTGTGATTAATATGAGTCGGCACTACTGTATGGATTTATTATTGAGCATATGCTCATTAATTGCCATTGCTTCCCCCAAGTTGCTACCCCGAACATCTGCAGCCTTCGTGTGACGCGGCGTCTTGCTTTGGCTTCAGACGGCCAGGATAACAGTTTCTCAGATGGACACCACGGCGGAGAAGGGACTGCGGCAACACTCTCTCCAAAGAGCGATTAAAGGAAAACAAGGAAAAAAGCATGTTTTAAACCCAAGCAACCAGGGAAGGGGAAATCATAATCCATGATGTTTCTCGTCTGTTCCAGCTGGAGGGATTTTTTAATTGCAGGCTGCTGCTGGGGCACCTCGGAAACAACAGCTGTTAACAGAGAGGGAAGAAAAGGCAGAATAGGATAAAGCACTGCATTTCGTATGCGCAAGAGTCAATATATCAAAGAACAGGGAAGGGCAACTGCCATGGGTTTCGGGACTATATTGGACTTCTCTAGAAAACCCACCCTCCAGTTTTTTAAAATCGAACACTGCCCCTCATATCCTCCAACTTTTTACCCTGTTTATGGCCATTCCAGGAGCTCCCAGTGGCACAATGGCCTAAACCAGTGTTTTTCAACCTGGGAGTCAGGACGCCTGGAGGGGTCATGAAAGGGCTTTCGGGGGGGGGGGGGTTGCCAAAGACCATCAGAAAACACATATTTCTGATGGTCTTAGGAACCCTTTTGGCAGAGAAGGCTGAAGATCTCCCTGCCTGGCCTTCTCTTCCTTTTTGGTGTTGGTGAGTTACAACTTCCAGAATTCAAAAACATCCCCCCCCCCCCAACCCAATAAGTAATCAATGTTGGCCATATAGGTAGTGTGTCAAGTTTGGTGCATATCCATTGTGGGCTGGGTTCAGAGTGCTCTTTGATTGTAAATTTACTACAAATCCCAGCAACTACAATTCCCAAATGTCAAGATCTATTTTCCCCAAACTCCACCAGTATTCACATTTGGGCATATTGAGTATTCATGCCAAGTTTGGGCCAGATCCATTATTGTTTGAGTCCATAGTGCTCTAGAGAAAGGTGAACTACAACTCCAAAACTAAATGTCAATGCCCACCAAACCCTTCCAGTATTTTTTTTTCTTGGTCATGGGAGTTCTTTGTGCCAGATTTGGTTCAGTTCCATCATTGGTGGAGTTCAGAATTCCCTTTGATTGTAGGTTAACTATAAATCCCAGCAACTACAACTCCCAAACAATAAAATCAATCTCCCCCACCCAACCCCACCAGTATTCAAATTTGGGCATATCGGGTATTTATGTCAAATTTGGTCCAGTGAATGAAAATACATCCTGCCTATCAGATATTTACATTATGATTCATAACAGTAGCAAAATTACTGTTATGAAGTAGTAACAAAAATAATTTAATGTTTCACCACAACATGAGGAACTGTGTTAAGGGATCATGGCACTAGGAAGGTTAAGAACCACTGGGTTAAACCCTTGTGCCAGCAGGACTGCTGACCAAAAGGTCAGCATTTCAAACCCAGAGATCAGGGGTAGAACAATTAAGAGAAGAAGAAATAGAAAAACAAAAAAGAAATGCTTCCTTTTTTTCCTTTAAAACTTTATGGAACTTACAAATTAAATGGGTTGCTTTGAGTTTTCAGGACTGTATGTCCATGTTCCAGAAGCATTCTCTCCTGACATTTCACCTACATCTATTTATTTTACTATATTTCTATCCCACCTTTCTTGACCTCGAAGAGAACTCAAGCATAGGCAATAATTCAATGCCTTAGAAACAATATATATCCAATATACAATCAAATAAACATTCAATTAAAATTTTAAACACCAGATTAGAAAACATTAAAACATTTAACACATTACAATTATTACTATAAACCACGTTATCCACAATCAAAGTCCAGGCCATTCCAAATCCATCTATTCCACTATATTATTCACCAAAGGCTTGATCCCTAAGCTGCATTTTCACCCTCTTTCTGAGAGTCAAGAGGGAAGGAGCTGATCTGATATCGCTGGGGAGAGAGTTCCACAGCCGAAGGGCCATCACTGAGAAGGCCCTGTCTCTTGTTCCCACCAATCTATGCTATCATATACCCGGGACCGAAGACTGGAGAACTTGGTAAACTCCTACACCTGGGACATTGATCTTTTCCACTGCGTGGAGTGGTGAGAGAGAAAGGGGACACCTGTTTAGCCAGCCAGATCAGCCAAATCAACCCTGACCATCAATGGGGTGGCAGATGTCACAGCTAGATCACCCACATCTATGTCAGATAAGAGTTCTTTCTCCCACCCTGGACATTTCACAGATATATAAACCTCACTTGCCTACTTTTCAACAGAGCCCACAACCTCTAAGGATGCCTGTAATAGATGTGGGTGAAACGTCAGGAGAGAATGCTTCTGGAACATGGCCAGACAGCCTGGAAAACTCACAGCAACCTAGTGATTCCAGCCATGAAACCCTTTGACAACACATTTACAAATTAAAGTTTCGAATAAAAAGTACGCAAACACTCTTCTGCTTTGGCCATTTTCCTGGCGGCAACAAAGTTCTGGGAGGGAGAAAAACCCCTTCTAATAATTAGGAGTTCTTTGTGACAATGAGGGTGGCAATTTAGTATGCAGATGAGATTAATAAATTAAGGACATTTGCCTGCATAAATAACAAGACAGCCAATTTATAGGCCTAATCATAACTTTTGATCTTTTTCTCCGCGAGCAAACTTTGCTAGGGATATTTTTCACACAGACAGGTTGCCTCCCCTCAAACCTCCATTTTTTTCCAAAGATGCTTTGAATATTCCTCACTCAATTATTTATAGTCCTTGTCTAAAAGGGGGCTAATCTTTTCAGACTGCCAATGGATAGTAAGGCAAGGTTTGGTGTGTGTGTATATACTTCTCTGCAGCTGTATTTGTTTGGTTTTCTGGGAATGGAGGTGGCGGGTTGAGGATGGCCCAAGATGCAAAGGATTTATGAGGTTAGAAAGGAATGTAATCTAAGAGGAACTAGAAGTGAGAAAAATCTGGTCAAAAGGGGAAAATATAGACAGTAATGGCATGACTAATTATGCTTCTACACAAAGGAGCTGGATTTTGTGTACTTTATCTCCCCACCGCCACCAACTTTTTGTTTTTCCTAAGGTGAATAATAATAATAATAATAATAATAATAATAATAAGGGCTGGGTCACCACAGAAAAAATTGTTTCTAAACTCGATTCGTTTTTAAGGGGTCCATCACATTTCGTTTCTTTAAAGAATTCCGAAATTTTCCTTTTAAAAATTTCAAAATATACGAAATTTCGTAAATTTCGAATCGATTCGTTAATGGCGGACGCGATTGCGCAATATGCTAAAAAAACCTCCAAATATGCTAAAAATATGCTGAAAAAACCTCCAAATGGGACAGGGGGAACTTCCCTCTCCCTCTGTTGTTGACTGTTGGTGTGATAAAACAACTATAAAACTTGCACCAGGCATGTGAAAATAATTACGAAACAATTTTGAAATAATTACGAAATAAATTGAAAAATTGTTTCGAATCTATTTAACTCCTCACACTATTCCAAAATGGCTCAATATCAGATCGTAAGCTAATTTAAATACGAATTAATAACGAATTACGAAATTAACGAACGAAACCGCCCAGCCCTAATAATAATAATAATAATAATAATAATAATAATAATAATAATAATACTTTATTTATACCCCGCTCCATCTCCCCCAGAGGGACTCAGTGTGGCTTACATGAGGACACGCCCATCGATACAAGCAATATAACACAAAACACAATAAAACTAGCAAAATACATAAAATGCAAAATCAAAATAATATACAACACAACAATATAAAATCAAACATTAAAAACACAGGGAATTTCACTAGGCAGGGCCAGATGCATGGATAAAATTATTTAAAAAAAATTAAAAACACTGGGAGATAGGATAGTGTAACTTATAAGGAGGAGTCTCCAAGCATGAGAAAGGATTTCATTGCACAACCCATAAAATAAAGTGTGTCTAAGGACATTTTGTGCAAAGTGTGGTCAGGGAGAGTCTTACATTCAATCACTGAAGGCACATTGGAATAACCAGGTTTTCACATTCCTCCTAAAGATTGCCAGTGTGCGGGCTTGTCTAATGTCTCTGGGGAGTGAGTTCCAGAGCCGGGGGGCCACCACAGAGAAGGCCCTCTCTCTCGTCCCCGCAAGTCGCACCTGTGATGTGGGCAGGAGCAAAAGAAGGGCCTCTTCAGAGGATCGAAGGGATCACAAGGGTTCGTAGATGGAAATACGGTTGCGCAGGTAGGAGGGTCCCAAACCGTTCAGGGCTTTGTAGGTCAAGACCTGCACCTTGAATTGGCCCGGTAGTTAAACGGCAGCCAGTGGAGCTCCTTAAACAGGAGGGTTGACCGCTCTCTGTAATTCGCTCCAGTTAATAGTCTGGCTGCCACCCTTTGGACCAGTTGGAGTTTCCGGGCCGTCTTCAAGGGCAGCCCCACGTAGAGACCATTGCAATAGTCCAATCTAGAGGTAACCACAGTGGCCAAATCCGACTTCACGAGGTACAGTCGCAGCTGGAACATGAGCTTCAATTGCGCAATTGCCCTCCCAGCCACTGCGGACGCCTGAGCTTCAAGTGTCAGCGCTGAATCTAGGAGGACACCCAAACTGCAGACATGCGATTTCAGGGGGAGTGCAACCCCGTCAAGCACAGGTTGCCACCCTATACCTCGATCCGGCCTACGATTGACCTGGAGGACCTCTGTCTTGTCGGGATTGATCCTCAGCTTATTCGTCCTCATCCAGACCGTCACAGTGGTCAGGCACTCGTCAAGCACTCGAGGGGCTTCCTTGGCATTAGATGGAAACGAGTAGTAGAGTTGTGTGTCATCTGCGTAGAGATGGCACCCAACTCCAAAACTCCGGATGACCTCTCCCAGCGGTTTCATGCAGATATTAAAAATCACTAGTTGAGTTTAAATTTGTTTATGGATTCACTTTGTTTTTCCCATCCTAATGTCTCCCTTGCATCCTCCCGGTGGCACAATGGGTTAAACCCTTGTGCCAGCAGGACTGCTGACCAAAAGGTTGGCAGTTCAAATCCAGGAAGTGAGGTGAGCTCCTATCTGTCAGCTCCAGCTTCTCATGCGGGGACATGAGAGAAGCCCCCCACAGGATGGTAAAACATCCAGGCATCCCCTGGGCAATGTCCTTGCAGACGGCCAATTCTCTCACACTAGGAGTGACTTGCAGTTACTCCTGACATGAAAAAATGAGATTGTAGGCTGTCAAACACTTCGAAAAGGCAGTCCTGACTCATGCACCAACCTTGTCAAAAGATATTGTGCATTTCTTTGCTGCCTTTTTCCCAGAGTGGGTCTCAAGGTGGCTTTCGAAAATCACAATAAAGGTTGAAAACAATCAAATTACTTAAAAACCACACATACAAAGCAATAAGTTTCCTGGCACGTTTTGTGCAAGATTGCTATTTTGTGTAGACAAAATGCGGAAGATAGAGGCGTTGCTCAAATGAATGTGGGGAGATTAACACAAAAAGCCATGACTGTCATGCAAAGAATAAAAAATTATTTCTGCACACTATATTTCCCCAAACAACTTCAAGGTAGGTAAATGTGACGCAAAGAATGCGCACACTATGGGTTTGCTAACTACTGGGAAGCCATTCTTGGGCTAGGAAATGAATACCTGTGCCCATAATATTTGTCCACATGTGTGTGCCTTCAAGTCATCTGTTGACTTTTAGTGACACCATGAATTTCATGGTCTTTTCTTAGGCAAGGAATACTCAAGGCAGCCAACTTTATCTGGAACCAGTTTAGCCATCATGCCTCAAGAAATAAACTCAGCTTCCTAAACCATGGATGGGAATCATGCTGATGCTGAGATGTTGTCTAAGTCCATCTCCCAGCAGCCATAGCCAATACAGGAAATGATGAGAAATGCTAGGAGTTGCAGTCTATCAACATTATGAGGGCAATTTTGTTCACTTGTTATTCCCAACTATAGTAAACCTATTAAACCAATGTTTCTTATTTTTGGTGGAATCTCCTTCTTCTCCCCTGGTGGTGCAGTGGGTTAAATCACTGAGCTGCTGAACTTGCTGACCAAAAGCTCAGCGGTTTGATTCCAGGGAGCGGGGTGAGCTCCCGCTGTTAACCCTAGCTTCTGCCAACCCAGCAGTTTGAAAACATGCAAATGTGAGTATATTAATAGGTACCACTTTGGCGCTCCATGCAGTCATGCCGGCCACATGACCTTGAAGGTGTCTATGGACAACGCCGACTCTTTGGCTTAGAAATTGAGATGAGCATTACACCCCCAGAGTCAGACAATACTAGACTTAATGTCAAGGGGAAACCTTCACTACTCCTTCTTTTGAAGTTTTTAAGCAAAGACTGCATGGCCATCTGTCGTGAGTACTTTGGTTGCGTATTCCTACAGAGGCATGGTTGGACTGGATGGCCTTTAGGGTCTCTTCCAACTGTATGATTCTGTGTGTTGCCCCATGCCTCTCCATTAAAAACTGTTAAGGTGACCAGAGAGAGAACAACATAACAAAACTCCAGATTAAAAGGTAAAAGGATGAAACTGGCCACCAGACTGATGTATGGATTTACTAGGGAGTAACACCACTGAACACAATGGGGTGTATTTGGAACTCAACACATTTCTAGTAGAAATACAATCCTGGACTTATCTGGATCTTTGGTGTGATCTATCAAGATGGTCCTTATGTTCTTTCCACTCCTGACAGACATTAGAGCACAAGCTGCCTACTGGTCAGACTCATTGCATTTCTGTGCTGGAAGATGCCCAAAACGATAATAAACCATTAGCCACATGTCTTCCAAATCAGAGTCAAACAGATTAATAGGATCGCTCACCCTTCTTTCTTGCTTTTAATATCCTGTTCCTGTCCTTTATAGATAACTTTTAGACTCTCTATATATTATGTTATCTTGTGTTAATATGATAGAGTTCCTTGGAATATTTTTTCCACGGTAGTATTTGCAGGCTGTGCTTTGTAGATACAAGAGCCAAGATTTCACTGTTCAAAAGGCAAGGTGTCATGAATAAATAAGTCACTAATTTTTAGGCTGAGAAACGTAGCCCTCTGCAAAACAGTGGACTCAACTTATTCAAAACAAACTATATTAAGTCTGTGTGTGTGCGTGTGTGTGTGGAGCAACTTGAAAAACTGCAAGTCACTTCTGGTGTGACTTCTGGTGTGAAAGAATTTGTCATCTGCAAGGACATTGCCCAGGGGACACCTGGATATTTTGATGTTTTACCATCCTTGTAAGAGACTTCTCTCATGTTCTCATGGGGAGCTGGAGCTGACAGAGGGAGCTCATCCGCACTCTCCCTGGATTTCTCCCAGAGTGGGGCCCAAGGTGGCTTTCGAAAATCACAATAAAGGTTTAAAACAATCAAAACTACTTAAAAACCACACATACAGGTCTTCAGTCCTGCCGGCACAAGGGTTTAACCCATTATTGATTATATGAAAATCTGGATCCTCTTTGCTGAAACTAGAGAACTGTCTAGTTGAATAGCCATGATCCAGAAAAATAATCTTAAAATGTAATTAATTACCGTTTCAAGGCTCAATATCTCTTCTTATTGTTACTGTGTTTTTAAAATGTAACTTTGCTTTCTCTTTAAGAGTAACAAATTCTATCTGGTTTATGATACAAAACACACACATGTAGTAATTGTAATAGTAAGTACAAAGTGGTTACAGTTACACTGCAAAACGAATGACGTGATCCGTCATGGTATTATGATCATAATGGTACTCGGTTATGTAACAACTACTTTTCAAAAAAAGACATGTTTACAAGTAATTCATTATTTGTAACAAGTTACTTCCAAGCTCTCGGTCAACCAGAAGACTTGAGTAATATGGATGTTGGATATGGATATGTACCAGTAACTGGTACAGGTTGAGCATTGCAAGTCACACTCTCTCAGCCTCAGGGGAAGACAGTGGCAAGCCCTTTATGAACTAATCATGCCGATAGGCTTACTTTAGGACAGGCATGTACAAACTTTGGCCCTCCGGGTGTTTTGGACTTCAACTCCCACAATTCCTAACAGCCGGTAGGCTGTTAGGAATTGTGGGAGTTGAAGTCCAAAACACCCGGAGGGCCAAAGTTTGCCCATGCCTGTTTCAGGGTCTCCAAAAATCAGAAATCCCTTGACGATTGGCAACAGCATACTGAGATAAATCTGAATAAAAGGAACAAAGAGAAAGACCAAGAAGTAAATATGTAATTTAGAGCAACCAGACTGAGCTATACGCATGATAGCAACATGTCACTTATTATTGAAGCAGATTTATTCTGTGTTATAAGGAGAAACAAACGAATAATGCGGGCAGTTAAATGCACCAGTAGCACGACAAGATCTCCACTGATAATTTTCATTTCCTAAACTCCTTCAGAGCTGAAAGGGCCTTTGTAACTTCCTAGACTCTGCCATTTGTCTGAAGCTATTATCTCACCTTCATGCTACCAAAAGAGACTTTGGGGAGGGGGGACGTGGAAGATCTAATCAGCCTTTATTGCCATAGATATAAAATGCAGCCTCCCTCCTTTTTTATTAAATTTACAAACTTCAACACCCACAATGGAGATCAAAAGGTGACCGGTTAGCAGACTACCGTCCTGTACCTCTCATATGATAAAAAGCCTTTTCTGCTAATTTGCTGGGAAAATAGGTGACTTTTCATGACTACAGTAGGGCAGAAGAACTTTCTTTAATGTTATACCCAGGAGTTGATAATCTTTTTATATGGAACACCTGGATCTCAATTCCAGGCATATTGCAATTGCATTCTCTCCAATGTAGTAATCCCATCTTCCATACAAAGGGCAGAACTCCAAGAGTGCCTAGTCAGGAGAAATCTAAAGTTTGGGGGAGTTCATTTTGCTAGTAGAAGTAAGACTTTATCAAAGCCTTTCATGGCGAAAATCACTGGGGTGTTGTGTGATTTCTAGCAGCCTTTTCCCCTGACGCTTCACCTGCATCTGTGGCTGGCATCTGAAGAGGAGAAAATGCTGTTAGAACACAACCATGTAGGCCAGAAACAACACAACACCCCAGAAGTAAAATTGTCCATGAGGACTATCCCAAAACCTGACACCTAGAATTCATCTACTTTCTAGAATGAATGCTAAATAGGGATACCAAGGTGCTTGTTTATAAAGCTGTCCTCCCAGCCCTTCTATATGCCTGTGAGACGTGTACTATCTACACACGTCACATGCAACTCCTAGAATGATTCCATCAGTGTTGCCTCCAAAAAATCCTGCAAATCTCTTGGGAAGACAAGCAGACAAATGTCAGAGTGCTGGAAGAAGCAAAGACCACCAGCATTGAAGCGATTTTTTTGTCATGTCAGGAGCGACTTGAGAAACTGCAAGTTGTTTCTGGTGTGAGAGAATTGGCCGTCTGCAGGGATGTTGCCCAGGGGACGCCCGGATGATTTGATGTTTTTATCATCCTTGTGGGAGGCTTCTCTCATGTCCCTGCATGAGGAGCTGGAGTTGATAGAGGGAGCTCATCTGCCTCTCCCTGGATTTGAACCTGCGACCTGTCGGTCTTCAGTCCTGCCGGCACAGGGCTTTAACCCACTGCGCCACCGGGGGCTCCAGCTGGAGGTCAGTTGAAGCGATGGTCTTCCGCCATCAACTCCGGCCATGTTGTCCAGATGCCCGACCACCATCTCCCAAAGCAGTTGCTCTCCTCCAAACTCAAAAACAAAACAGGATGTTGATGGACAGGAAAAGAGATTGAAAGATGGGCTCAAAGCCAACCTTAACAACTCTGGCATAGACACTGAGAACTGGGAAGCCTTGGCCCTTGAGCGCTCCAGCTGGAGGTCAGCTGTGACCAGCAGTGCTGTAGAATTTGAAGAGGCACGAATGGAGGAGGAAAGAGAGAAATGTGCCAAGAGGAAGGTGCGTCAAGCCAATCCAGTCCGGGACCACCTTCTACCTGATAAGCAATGCCCTCACTGCAGGAGAACATGCAAATCAAGAATAGGGCTCCACAGTCACCTATGTACCCATAACCAGTACACTGATCTTGGAAGACAATCCTACTTGGACAACGAGATATCGCCTAAGTAAGTAAGAATGAATGCAATTTGACACTACTTTGACTTCAATGACTATTTATTTATTTATCGTGTCAGAAGTGAATTGAGAATACAGTTATAATGCACACAAAAACCACAAACAAAGTTAAAAGCTTGGCATTATACTCAATTTCTTTTGACCAGAAGCTGACTACTTCGAGTGCCTCTGGTGTGGCTGTAAGGAGGTCCTCCATTGTGCATTTGGCAGGGCTCAGGGTGCATTGTAGTCAGTGGTCTGTAGTTTGCTCTTCTCCACACCCACATGGTGTGGACTCAACTTTGTAAACCTACTTCATTGACTCAATGCTATGGAATCGTGGGGCTTGTAGTTTTACAAGGTCCATAGAATTCTCTGCCAAAGAGTACTGGTGCCTCACCATACTACAACCCCCTTGGTTCTATAGCTTTGAGCCATAGTGTCAAACAGCATTCATTCTATATTATAGGTAAAGGTAAAGGATTGTCCCCTGACATTAAGTCCAGTCATGTCTGACTCTGGGGTGTGGTGCTCATCTCCATTTCTAAGCCAAAGAGCCAGCGTTGTCCATAGACACCTCCAAGGTCATGTGGCCAGCATGACCGCATGGAGCGCCGTTACCTTCCCGCCGGAGCAGTACCTATTGATCTACTCACATTTGCATGTTTTCGAACTGCTAGGTTGGCAGAAGCTAGGGCTGACAGCAGAAGCTCACGCCGCTCCCTGGAATCGAACCTGCGACCTTTTGGTCAACAAGCTCAGCAGCTCAGTGCTTTAACCCACTGCGCCACCGGGGGGGGGGGGGAGGGCTCTTCTATATTATAGATATACTCAAAGATATGAATCCTACTCAGCCATGGAAAACTATTTAGTGACATTGAAAACGTCACACAGACTCAACCAAAGAGTGAAGCAATGGCAAACCTCTTCTGAATAAACTTGCCAAGAAAACCTTATGTCAGAACTAATTTGAAACCCATCACAAAAAGACAGTCATGAGAAGGAGATGAAGATCTGGAAGATGACTACCCAAGCCTCAGGAAGAAGAAGCACGTGGGCCATCTATCACCACCAAGCAGAACATCCTATAATCTCTTGTGGCTCTGTAGCCAGATAAAGAGTAAGTATTTACTTGGATCAGACTACCAGAGATGTCAATAAATAAAATCCCTTACTCCGCAGAGGTACTGAATAAGCCAGGAAACCACATCTTTGAAGACCAATGTCCTGTCCTCTTCTCTTGTCTATGCAGCAATAGCTGTCTTCCAAGTGTTTGCAATTCAATATATTTCATCCGTCTCCAGCAATTACCCTGGAGCCATTAGAAATGTTTGATGGGATGGCTCATGACTTTTGCCAGCCCTCAATAAACTATAAGACATTTGGACAAAATGTCAAGATTGAAATCTAAATCTCCAGATGTATTCAAAGTAAGTAAAGAAGGCTGCCAGCAAAGCTATATAAGGGCATAGAAAAGCAATTTTAAGCCCCATGTAGGTGTTTGTGTATGTGCCTTCAAGGTGCAGTCAAGTTTTGTAGGGTTTTCTTAAGCAAGAAATCCCCAGAGAAGGTTTGCTAGGGGTTCCCCATCCAAGGACAAAGTAGGTCTCTTGAGGATACATCTTTGTCTACCAGAGACAGAATTTGGACAGAAGCAGATCTACGCAAAAGACATTTTATGACATTGTCACTTGACCTGATGTTCAACTCCGCTGGACTGGCCATGTTGTCCGGATGCCCGACCACCATCTCCCAACAGCTGCATCTACAAATCCACTTTAGCTGCCATGGCTCAATGCTATGGAATACTGGGAGTTGCGGTTTGGCACTTTTTGGCAAAGAAGGCTAAAGACTTTCTAAAACCACAACACCCATTATTCCCTTGTATTAAGCTATGGCAGTTAAAGAAGTGTCAAACTGCACTAATTCTATAGTGTAGATGTTTCCCATGTTGGCAGATATTTACACTATGATAAAACTATATAGCAGCGTTTCTCAACCTGGCGGTCGGGACCCCTGGGGGGGTTGTGAGGGAGTGTCAGAGGGGTCGCCAAAGACCATCAGAAAACACAGTATTTTCTGTTGGTCATGGGGGTTCTGTGTGGGAAGTTTGGCCCATTTCCATCATTGGTGGAGTTCAGAATGCTCTTTGATTGTAGGTGAACTATAAATCCCATCAACTACAACTCACAAATGTCAAGGTCTGTTTTCCCCAAACCCCACCAGTGTTCTCATTTGGGCATCTTAAGTATTCGTGCCAAGTTTGGTTCAGATCCATCATTGTTTGAGTCCACAATGCTCTCTGGATCTAGGTGAACTGCAACTCCCAAACTCAAGGTCAATGCCCATCAAATCCTTCCAGTATTTTCTGTTGGTCATGGGAGCTCTGTGTGCCAAGTTTGGTCCCCAACATTGGAGGAGTTCAGAATGCTCTTTGATTGTAGGTGAACTATAAATTCCAGCACTGACAACTCCCAAATGACAAAATCAAGCCCCCCAACCACACCAGTATTCAAATTAGGGCGTATCGGGTATTTGTGCCAAATTTGGTCCAGTGAATGAAAACACAGCCTGCATATCAGATACTTACATTACGATTCATAACAGTAGCAAAATTAAAGTTAGGAAGTACCAATGAAAATGATGTTATGGTTAGGGGTCACCACAACATGAGGAACTGTATGAAAGGGTTGTGGCATTAGAGACGTTGAGAAACACTGCTGTATAGGATCTAATCCCCAGGTTTCAGGGATTTGCCAGATAGTCCATTTCTATTCTTTTCATGCCATAGCTAACTCTTCCTGACCAGTTTCAGGACATTGAATTAAAATAGTCCTGTAACCACTTCCTTCAAGACCTTGAAAACATCTATATTGAAATGTCAGTGGAATTTTTGTTGTTGTTCATTCGTTCAGTCGTCTCCGACTCTTCGTGACCTCATGGACCAGCCCACGCCAGAGCTCCCTGTTGGCCGTCACCACCCCCAGCTCCTTCAAGGTCAGTCGAGTCACTTCAAGGATGCCATCCATCCATCTTGCCCTTGGTCGGCCCCTCTTCCTTTTGCCTTCTACTTTCCCCAGCATAATTGTCTTCTCTAGGCTTTGCTGTCTCCTCATGATGTGGCCAAAGTACTTCAACTTTGTCTCTGGTATCCTTCCCTCCAATGAGCAGCCGGGCTTTATTTCCTGGAGGATGGACTGGTTGGATCTTCTCGCAGTCCAAGGCACTCTCAGCACTTTCCTCCAACACCACAGCTCAAAAGCATCGATCTTCCTTCGCTCAGCCTTCCCTAAGGTCCAGCTCTCACATCCGTAGGTGACTACAGGGAATACCATGGCTTTGACTAGGCGGATCTTTGTTGCCAGTCTGATGTCTCTACTCTTTACTATTTTATCGAGACTGGACATTTACTCCCATGTAAATGTACTTAGTGGAATTTACTCCCATGTAAATGTACTTAGATATGGAGCCAAATGTTTCAATATATATGAACACATACGGCCTCTCTGGAAAAAGACTGTCAATTCAGAATGTGCATTTGGGCACATAGTGGAAGACCAGATGCATTATGGGATGACAAAGCTCACCTTGGAGGGAGTTAATGCTTAATTAAAAGGCCAAACACTGCAATAAATGCACTAATGAGATAAAATCTCTCTAATTTCAAAATCTTATGGAGCCAAAGTGTCGGGCTGAGTTTTAATTAATAGAGTTCTAGATGGGTTTCTCAGAAATAATAATAAGGCATTAAGGACATAAATCTTGTCATCTTGAATAAAATTCATCATGCCAATAATTCGATTCCTACCCTTTCTTAATAAAAGTGCCTCGGTATTGTTTGGGGATTAAACATGTACACGCTCTCAAGGAGAAGATACATTCTTATTACAGTTGCACTCTTAAAATTGACATAAATTCATTAGCATTTTCATTTCTGGCAATTAATGGATTGTGTTAGTTAGTACCCTAGCATGGAAACACATGTGCATTAAAAATGGAGCCAGCAAGGATATTAAGGCACAGTTTTCAAATCAGATGTTGTGCACTGAAATCAAGGATGGGAGGAGAGGGAAAAGAAGGAAATTATTATAAACAGTTGTTTATTCGTTCAGTTGCTTCCAACTCTTTGTGACCTCATGGAGCAGAGCTCCACGCCAGAGCTCCCTGTTGGCTGTCACCACCCCCAGTTCCTTCAGAGTCAAGCCAGTCACTTCAAGGATACCATCCATCCATCTTGCCCTTGGTCGGCCCCTCTTCCTTTTTCCTTCCATTTTCCCCAGCATCATTCTCTTCTCCAAGCTTTCCTGTCTCCTCATTATATGGCCAAAGTACTTCAACTTTGTCTGTAATATCCTTCCCTCCAATGAGCAGTCAGGTTTTATTTCCTGAAGTATTATAAACAGTACCTGCATAAAATATTACACAATATCCAATATTGTAAGGACCTTATCACACACACCACAGGAAACAGCTTTGAAAGTCAAAATCTAACTTACTAATGCATTGAAAGATCTCTCCGGCTACTACAAAAACAACCATCTGAAGCCTAACCTTGCCAAGACACAAATGTATGCTTTCCTCCTATGAAACTATGAAGCCAACAGGAAATTGAAAGTTACCTGGGAAGGTCAATGCTTGAACATTGTTTCCACCCTAAATATCTTGGTGTCATCTTAGATCAAACACGAACATATAGGAAACACTGCATAAACACCAAACACAAATTAGCTGCATGTATTAAACATCCTGTGGGAACTTACTGGCAGCGCATGGGGAGCAGATCCAAAATTAATAAGAACATCAGCCCTGGCCTTGTTTTACTCAACTGCTGAGTATGCCTGCCCTGATTGGTACAAGTTGGCCAACGCAAAGCAGGTAAACATAATATGGAACAAAACATGCAGAAAAATCACAGGATGTCTTAAACCCTGCACCTGTTAATAAACTCTACAAGCTAGCTGGCATAGCCCCTGTGAAAGCCATCCATTGCATAGCTACCAGCCTCCTCCCAGTAGACTCAAATCAAGGAAAAGCTTCATGAGAACCACCACTCCTCTTAACCTTCCCCCAACAACAGCAAAAGTATTCCTCTGGGCAGCTAAGCCAGGAAATCCCAACTGGATGGTCCCCCATGAGGGTCTGCCTCCAGCAGCAAACCAAGAATGTGCAACTTGTAAGCCCCTGAATAGACTCAGAAGTGGAGTGGGCAGATCAAAAGACAACCTGGCAAAATGGCACTACCTAAAAGAACCCTCCACTTTGTGCAACTGTGGAGCAAAAGAGACAACTCTACATCGGTATGCTTGTCCACAATGTCCTGCCTCATGTACAGAAGAATTGTTTGCAGCTACAGACAGTGTGGTCACTGTTGCTCATTTTTGGGCAAAAGATATTTAGCCACTTGTTGTCCTTCTATTTTTATCAGTTTTAGATTAATTTATGCAATGTTTTTGAAATGAAATAAATAAAAGTAGACTTTTGAAGTCTCAATGAGGACTGGATACATTCAGGATACATACAAATCCCATCTCACACAAAACTCTCTCCTTCCGGTGTCTAATAAAATGATGTGTTTTGATTTATCACACAACAAACTCCTCTCAATCCATTCAACCTTCCCCTATATCACTGACATCCTTTTCATTCTTTTAATTAGTTTTGACAGATCTTTTGACTCAACGGAAAAACATGAAAATATTTTTTTCCTACAGAGATGTGAAATTTTGGTTTTAAAAAGAAACTATTAAGGGAAAACAGAGGAAATTTATGGCTTTACCTATGGTCTTTCTTTGACTGGCACCAGAAGTGTACTGCTGGCCATTTTGGCAAAGGAGAATAGAGAGGTAGGAATAAAATTCCCCAAAACATACCCTGAAAGATACGCCACGGGCACAGCTGACAAGCTGCAGACAAGATGCAGGTGGGACTACAAACATACGTCTCTGACATGTGTGGAGAAATAAAGGACGACTGAAGACAATTGGAAATCCATCTTTCAAAAGGTGTCTATGGGTAACCTACAAAAGGAACATGCTTCATGTGATAGGACCCATAAAAATCAGTATGCAAAAGATATCAGAATCATAGAGTTGGAAGAGTCCTCATGGGCCATCCAGTCCAATCCCCTGCCAAGGAGGAGGAAAATCATATTCAAAGCACCAGAGGTGGGATATAGCACTGTGTGATAAGGTCCCAAGAGAAGCATCTTCCCTAAATCCTTGGGCAGGTTCATATGAGAAGATAAAAGCCTTGAGCCATATAGGTATTTAGTAGGTATCACCAGCACTTTGAAAACATTCCTGCGACTTCCAAACATAGTTACATTCACCACAATCACCCAGTGTTTTCCAGTGGACCATCATCTCCAGTGTTCAGGGCAAAGAGGAGAAATCCCAAAGCAAGAGTATTGACTTGTATCTGTTTAACTCATTTGTTAGGCTCTGTGTTTTAACAGTAGTTAAATACTTGGTGCATCTTGCTTAATAGCTGTCCTTCATAACATCAACCTTGTAATATCCATCCTGTGTATATCAGTGAAGGGTCATCCTTAGGCTCCTATCCTAGGACTTGGGATAGTCCCAATCCAGCAATCCTAATTTTACAGTGGATTCTACCAATGAATTTAATTGCATTTGTTTCCACTGAAGAGTTTAATCATTTCCTTTCTGCTCCTTGTTTAGCGTGCTGTCCACACACTGTGATCCCTTACAGCTAGAATGAAAAAGCAGATGTGTTTGCTATTTGGCTTTATTACAATCCAGCCCAATCAAATACTCACAGCCGATGCTTCCCCGGATGGCCACGTCTGATTTGAAACTAGGAAGAAAGGAAAGAAACGGGAATATTGTCTCATCATGCATTCTAAATCAGCCAGTGCAGAAAATAATGGGGAGTTAATCAGATCACTGAAACTCTAATTCACTCGGTATTGATTGGGCTGATTCCTAATGGGACGGCAGACCAATTTCAAATTACAGTAAGCTGGTTTATCCTAGAATACCAATGATGAGCCTGAAAGAAGCATCTGGGCAGCTCATGAGGTCCACTTGCATTAGAGAGTTGCCTCAACAGAATGCAAAATACATAATATGATGCGGCATTTAGCTAATTAATAGGAGATTGATGAAAGGTGCTGTTTGGAAACGGCAATATCCCTTTGAATAAGCATGGGATCAGAGGCCCAGAGGGCATTAGAGACACAGGAGGGCCTTCCCAGAGAAAGAGAAAGCAAAATACAGTGGAAGCTAATGGAAAATAATACAATTAAACTGGGCTTTCAATTATATTAATTAGCAGTTTCCTCACCCAGCTCTGACGTTATACAGCATTTAAATCTTTTCCTTTGAATCTTTTCATCTTAGTCTGTTTTCAGGCTGATCATGCAGCAGGAAAGGTGGAAGGAGAGTAAGCTATTTTGTGAAAGATTGAGGAAATTGTTTTTTTTTGTGACTGGCAAGGAAAGGATTAGGTTGGAAAGGTGCAATTTTTGATCCCATTTTTGACTCCCACATTCTTCTACAAACCAAATTTGTCAGAACAAATCCATTTTGTTTGGATCTCACTGACCCTTCTAGAATGTGATCCAGAACCTTTTCCATATTCTGAACACAAAGTTTGTTATTTTTAACAGCGGTTCAGAGAATGAACATCACAGACTGTGCCACATGTGCACAGTAGGATCGTACCACAAGCATGCATGGCGCGGCTTACATCATGCCATTTCCACTGGCTGATTCGTTCTTATTTATTTAACCTGTGTTAAATGTTTGAAAGCATTCCTTTTACTTCTTTTCTTGACTAATTTGTCAGTTTTTATGAAAATTTGCACATGTGCCTGCTTTGTAGCAGGGATGGACAAAATGTGGCGCATGGATCTGCTTTTCATTTCTCTTGTACCATTAACATGCTTATTTGGATGGAAATAGCCAACTTCACAAACTCCAGGGAAGTGATAGGGAAAGTATGACCCATATACCTCATGTTTATAGTTCCTAAACCTGCTTCTCAGTCCACCAAAGATATCCAAAACCTCACCCCACCCCATTTAATTAAGCAAACGAACCCTAAGGATGCTCACTAATTCTTCCTCTTCATCCTGGAAAGAAGTGATGAGCGGAGTGCCATAACCAGGTTTCCGTCCTGGGCCCAGTCCTGTTCAGGATCTTCATTCATGACTTAGATGAAGGGTTAGAAGGCATGATCATCAAGTTTGCAGACGACACCAAATTGGGAGTGATAGCCAATAGTCCAGAAGACAGGAACAGAATTCAAATGATCTTAACAAATTAGAGAGATGGGCCAAAACTACCAAAATGAAGTTCAACAGGGACAAATGCAAGATACTCCACTTAGGCAGGAAAAAAAAGAAATGCAAAGATACAGAATGGGGGACGCATGGCTCGAGAGCAGTACGTGTGAAACAGATCTTGTCTCATGGACAACAAGTAAAACATGAGCCAAAAATGTGATGAGGTGGCAAAAAAGCCAACAGAATTTTGGCCTGCATCAGTAGGAGTACAGTGTCTAGATCCAGGGAAGTCATGCTACCCCTTTATTCTGCTTTGGTTAGACCACACCTGGAATACTGTGTCCAATTCTGGACACCACAATTGAAGAGAGATAATGACAAGCTGGAATGTGTCCAGAGGAGGGCAACTGAAATGATCAAGGGTCTGGAGAACAAGCCCTATGAGGAGCGGCTTAAGGAGCTGGGCATGTTTAGCCTGAAGAAGAGAAGGCTGAGAGGAGACATGATAGCCATGTATAAATATGGGAGAGGAAGTCACAGGGAGGAGAGAGCAAGCTTGTTTTCTGCTGCCCTGGAGACTAGGACGCAGAACAATGGCTTCAAATTACAAGAAAGGAGATTCCATCTGAACATTAGGAAGAACTTCCTGACTGTGAGAGCTGTTCAGCAATGGAACTCTCCGCCCCAGAGTGTGGTGGAGGCTCCTTCTTTGGACGCTTTTAAACAGAGGCTGAATGGCCATTTGTCAGGGGTGTTTTGAATGCAATTTTCCTGCTTCTTGGCAGGGGGTTGGACTGGCTGGCCCATGAGCTCTCTTCCAACTCTATGATTCTATAAATTTTTGACACAGGTTTAGGGCAATTTCCACCACCAAATTGGGCCAAATCTTCTCTAAATGCACAAAAATATTTGATTGAGCCCTCTCACATCCAGCAATTCTCCCAGTACCCCCACTCTAGAAATATCTTTGTCTAGCCTTATGAAGCCAAATGAGTGACCGGAAGTGATGTAATATCACTTCTAGTTGCCATTTTGGATGGAATATAGTAAAAAAGAGAGCAAGTGTTTCTGGGAGTCTTCAAGAATGGGTAATGGTAATCAAGAAAATAGGGCAGTGGAAAGTCATGGGTGCCTTGTGCCATGCCAGAAAAATGTCTCCACATTTTGTCATGCCCTGTTATGTGATGGAAGCATTTGTGACCAGTTGGACATCTTGCATAATGGCTTATTTTATGGTGGGAGCCCAAGTGGCACAAGGGGAAATTTTGCAGTGACCCATTGTATATCATTGCAATTCCCTAACATGATTACAGAGTGTATCAGCAACATAGCTCTGTCATCATAAATCTACGTGTTGCAACCCATGATGCAGATCTTTGGCCAATGTTTTTTAAACATAACCCTGTGTACTTCTTGTTTCAAAGTGAATAATTTTGTTTCATTGTTTGTTTGCTTGTGCAGCACCAAATTTGAAGGTAGAAGCCCTGGCAAGACCGCACCACCTTATTCTAGCCAAATTACCCATCCTGCTCTAACCAGATTGAAAGGAGTTGAGCTCTTCCTATTGATTGCATGGGAGATACTTTGCCTGCTTAACTCAATCAATGGGAACTCAAAGTGATTAACTTAAACAGAACTGCGCACTTCTTCTTTGTTTTTCTCATTACCAAAGGGTTAAAATGGATAATACTTACCATGCATGAGATTGACCAATACTACCACCTTCATATTATATACATTGGCATAAGCCTGAATGAAAATGGTTGAGTGGACACTTGCCCTGGGCACATGCGGTTGCATCCTACTATGCTCCCTCCACTTGTTAAGTGCTAGAACGTGCATCGGCTAAATATCACATGAATAGCCGCATTTGTTTTGAATGTAATTGCATATGGCTTAGTCATGATGAAAAAAGCAAATAGCATCCGACAGGAAGATTGCTGAAACAGCACAAGAGCAAAGGGCACAGGTAATGTGGTGCTACAATAACTTTCCTGCACAGTGGAGAGACTGAAGAGACTTCGCTGTGGTTTGCTTGCCCAAAGAAAAGCTTTGATTGCTTTTGGCACAGTGGCAGATGCCAGATCTACTCGCAAAGCAATGTTAATGGGGTAGGCATTTTTGCGATACCAGGTTGCAATTAACCCAATTGTGTGAATGACTGGGATGGGGAGCCAACCACAAGTGCACCGATGGTTTAACACAAAGTAATGCCAATTATATTGAAAATGGTCATCAACCTAATTGCTAGCTAGTTAATTCCTTGGCTATCTGAGTATAGTCAAATTGATGTATCAGTTCCCGTCTCTTGACCTTACATAGCATAATGTTATATCAAAATGTTCAGTTAATCCCACCTTATATATAATATATATATATATTATACATAACTGTCTATCATAAGTGATATCTGGAAAGGAGGAATCTAGGGATTCAGTTCTTCACTTTTCTTCTTGAATTCAAAGGAATAGCTATTTTAGTCTAGACTGTCAATATGCAAAGGGATCTTTTAGCACAGTGGTTCTCAACCTGTGGGTCCCCAGGTGTTTGGCCTACAACTCCCAGAAATCCCAGCCAGTTTACCAGCTGTTAGGATTTCTGGGAATTGAAGGCCAAAACATCTGGGGACCCACAGGTTGAGAACCACTGTTTTAGCACCTTAGAAAACAGAAATGTTCTCTCAACCTCTAAGGTGCTTCAAGATCCTTTTCTTTTAGAAAGTAACAATGAAAAGTTGGAACTAGCAACCTTCTCAAGTCTCCACTATTTATTTGTTATTTATATAATTGCTTACTGTATTGTATGTGTGTCTTGGTTTGCAATTCTACCTAACCTTGTTGTGGGAAGGGTTGCAGACCATGTGACCAGAACCGAGCATGTTCAGGACTCAAGATTCCATTTTAGTTCAGTGTTTGCTTTAGATTTCAGTGGTGATAGAAGCCATTTGACTCTTAGGGCCCCTTCAGACAGCCATATAACCCAGAATATCAAGGCAGACTAACCCACAATATCTGCTTTGAATTGCGTTATATGAGTCCACACTGCCATACATCCCAGTTCAAAGCAGATATTGTGGGATTTTATTCAGCTGAGTGGAAGGGCCCTTAGAGAAAGTAGAAGCCATCTGTATGCTTTAGAAGTCAGTGTGTATGTTTGTATCAGAAGTTTAGACTTCAATGCAAGAACAGTATGCTTAGATACTTATTGGACTCCCAAAATCAGAGAGATGTGTTACCACACAGAGAAACTACTTAAAATCCTATTGTAACTGAATTCATACGCGAAATGCCTGTATGCTGTATATATGAAGTTTTGTGAGTAAACCAATTATGTTACTTTCAAAGAAGTCTGTTTATTTTGTCTCTTGAGAAGATGATTTAAAGGCAAATATATTTTTAGGAAGAGTAGATGTTTTGGGGCAACTTCAAGGAACACTTCTGAAACTCTGCTGAATATGTTTTTTTGTGCATTGGCATCTCTTTGTCCCTCACAGTTCAAAGACATACTTAGGTACATCAGTTTAACAACTGGGAGACCAAGTTGCCTTGCATGAATGCTGGTGAATGCCATTTTCCAAAAAGGGTTATGACTTCTAACAAGTTCATGCCTTTCCTTTGATCAGTGGTTTTCTAAAAAGGTTAGAAATCCCATTTCCCAAATGCTTATGGAGATTCACATTTTTCAAAATGAAATGAGAGCGTTTTCTTCCCATTGAAGTTTTCAAAGGCTATTTGCAACTCAGGACCTGCTATGTTAAAAAAAAATCTGAATTTTCTGCACAAGAAACAGACATTTCTGAATGGAAAATATTTTCAATACAGAAATAGTAATTTCTGGACACAAAAAGTTGGGGAGGGGGTTGCGCAGAAAATGCTGTTATTCAGGATTTGTTCTGCATAAAATTCACACTTGGTTGATTTACATGCAAAACAGTATGTTCTGAAAAGAAACCAGCAAGATCTGTGCAAAAATTAATGTTTCTGCATTGAAATATCTTCCACACAGAAAAGATCGTTCCCTGTACAGAAAACGTTGATTTCTGTGCAAAACATGCAGAATAACTCCTGAACTGTGAAGAATTCTATCAGTCTAGCACTCCTCCCAGTACAGTTTCTGAATGTTTAAAAAAGCATGCCTTTCACATTTTTTGGATATTTTTCAAATATTCTTTCCTTCTTTTAAGAAGAGTCCTCTATTTGGAGAGCTTCCAGAAGGCAAAGAGAATGAGACCAGGCCAAGAGTCTCATTCTCTTTG
Organism: Anolis sagrei; assembly: GCF_037176765.1. Classification (NCBI taxonomy): domain Eukaryota; kingdom Metazoa; phylum Chordata; class Lepidosauria; order Squamata; family Anolidae; genus Anolis; species Anolis sagrei. The sequence goes on along the minus strand of NC_090025.1, from coordinate 17,881,644 downwards.
CCATACACCAATGTTTCTTAAGATATGTGATGCCCTCTCCATTTATGGATTCCATGATCCTTTGAAGCAAACCACAAGGCTGATGAAAATAAGTATGTCGCCCCTGCAGTAACATGTTAACATGAAATCATTAAAAACAAGTATATAGTGTGCTGTCATCATACACTGACTATCACCCCCTCTTTCTCCTCCCCATATTAGCCAATAATATCAAGTTAGAGTACAAAATGTCACAATGTGATGATAACACATCATTTATTGTCCCCTATGAAAATTTGTAGCTCTTAGTTTTGCTGTTCAAAGAAGCAATTATGTGATTAGAGACACTTCTAGTTCCGCTGGGTAAATAAGAATGAAAGGAGGATATTACAGATGACCTTCTCTTTTAACAGCTAATGCCAGTTTTGTCAAACTGTAATAATATGTTATCTTGTACTTTCTTCAGTATCTCATGATGGCGTGGATCTGAATAAGTCATAACATTGCAAATGTATTTAAATTGAATAGAAAAATCAGATAAGAGGAAAATTATTACATCAACACAAAGTTCTTCCATCAGTTTACAAACTATGTTATCAGTCCCTAGGCCAAAGATAGCAATTATTTAGCTCCCAATGATGTTGTTTGATTGCAACACCCAATATTCAGCACCAATGGCTATGTTGCCTAAGGTCGAGGGAATTTGCAATCCAGTCACATTTACAGGGCTGTATGATTCTAGCCCTGTTCTAGAAAGACGTTTTATTATTTTTAAAAAGTAATAAAGCTCAAAATGGTCATAAAGGACAGCCTTCTCCCATAATAGCCAAACTGAATATGAAAATTTCAAGACATGGGGCCTACTAATGACCAAAGCTCTTGGGGGTCTCCCATTCATAGTTGTTGCTGGGCTTTCAACTTGAATTGTCAACTTATGATGGCCCTAAACTGAACTGAACACAGAGTTTCCTTGGAAAGAATTCTTCAGAGGGAGTTGCCGGATGGCGAGGGAGCGTGACTTGCCCAAGGCTAGATAGTGGGCTACCATGGTTGAACCATGAAAACCCAGGTCTCCATAGTTATATAGCCCAACTGCAACACCAGACAGGTTCTCCTCCCATTCACAGTGTCACAATAAGCAAAGCTATCATAGAATCAAAGAGTTGGAAGAGACCTCATGGGCCATCCAGTCCAACCCCCTGCCAAGAAGCAGGAATATTGCATTCAAATCACCCCTGACAGATGGCCATCCAGCCTCTGTTTAAAAGCTTCCAAAGAAGGAGCATCCACCACACTCTGGGGCAGAGAGTTCCACTGCTGAACGGCTCTCACAGTCAGGAAGTTTTTCCTCATGTTCAGATGGAATCTCCTTTCTTGTAGTTTGAAGCCATTGTTCCGCGTCCTAGTCTCCATGGAAGCAGGAAACAAGCTTGCTCCCTCCTCCCTGTGGCTTCCTCTTACATATTTATACATGGCTATCATATCTCCTCTCATCCTTCTCTTTTTCAGGCTAAGCATGCCCAGCTCCTTAAGCCACTCCTCATAGGGCTTGTTCTCCAGACCCTTGATCATTTTAGTCACCCTCCTCTGGACACATTTCAGCTTGTCAATATCTCTCTTGAATTGTGGTGCCCAGAATTGGACACAATATTCCAGGTGTGGTCTAACCAAAGCAGAATAGAAGGGTAGCATGACTTCCCTAGATCTAGACACTATGCTCCTATTGATGCAGGCCAAAATCCCATTGGCTTTTTTGCCACCACAACACATTGTTGGCTCATGTCGTGGACTCCAAGATCTTTTTCACATGTACTGCTCTCGAGCCAGGCATCGTCCCCCATTCTGTATCTTTGCATTTCGTTTTTTCTGCCAATGGGACATGATAACAACAAAACTGTATGGAAGCAATGATGAATGTAATGGTGGTGGTTTACAATAATTTTTCAATCTTCAATGAAACAATATGCCAGGCATTGTTGTGAAAGAGTCTAGATAAAGGTAAAGGTTTTCCCCTGACATTAAGTCCAGTTGTGTCCAGCTCTGGGGGTTGGCGGGACATATGTGGTGGGGTGTGGAGGCAGGCAGGCCCAGAGCATATCTGCAGCTGAGCACCTCTTACTGTAGAGGAAAAAGCGCTCAGCTGCAGGCACTGGCAGGTGCATGCACTTTCTGGGCCTGCCTGCACGCTCCACCGCACATGTACTGCCTACAGCTGAGCACCTTTAACTCTAGAGTCAAAGCAGCAAATGCCAGGTAAGAAGAGTCCATGCCGGGAAGGGGAGCCAGAGGGTGGGAAGGCCTCCGCCATAATGGTCTGATTTTTAGGCCCCGAAATGAAAGACCCAAAAACAAGCTCCCAGTCTTGAGAGGCTTAAAAACAATGGATCAGGGGCCCTAACGAAAGCTGGGAGACGAAATGGGACAAGTTCTATTTATTTATTTACGGTATTTCTATCCCACCTTTCTCAGCCAGAAGACAACTCAAGGTGGTTTACAAATTGGCAGCAACCTGATGCCACAACAGTCATAAAATACAATTAAAAACATTTAGCACAAAATTATAAAAATCCATACAAAAAAAAAAACATTAAAAACATATAATCACCAGTGTCTTCCTGTTAAACTCATTTTCCAGTCTAGCCGTTCCATGTTCACTCTTTCATAGTTCCATGTTTATCTATTATGCTGGTTTACCCCATAATAAATCCTATGGCATTTGTCAAAAGACATGGGCTACTGTACAAAGTGTAGGCAAAAAACTGTTTTCACTGACCTGTTACCTATACCATTGTACACGTACATCCAAGTATTGATTCCCAGAATTTCTCCACGGAATGCCAAAAATAATAATAAAAAATAAAGCCAAAGCCACTTTTCCTTATGTATTAACTATCTTTCTATGAAGTTAGAACTAATAGGGATGTATATAGTGGGCAACAGAGACATAAATCTTGAGTCATAGGAATCGATTTCTGGCTTGTTCTTTTATTTCCAGTAAATAACAACCTGGAGATCTTTTGTGGTGGCACTACATTTAAGTCTGCTAAGGGAAACCGGGTAGTGTTTTTTTTGTCATTGATATGGTCAACAATGCCGCCACTCAGAAATCATTACACTCAACTTATTTCCTCTAGCGGAGTGGCAGTGGCATCTAGTAGGATCAAAGGAAATTTACAGAAGGTCTCCCTCTGCAGTCACTCCATTCAATCATTTATATGATCAATAACCATTTTGTGCTGTACAGTAGCTCTGCACAAGGAGGATTTCTTTAAGAATAATCATTTTAAAGTGAACAGAGCTCCATATTTCCATTTGACTTTCAGGATACACAAAAACCTATATTAAGTAATTGTGATAACTTACTTTTTTACTATACAGTACAGAGCCTTTCATCCATGGATTCAATATCTACAGTTTCTTTTAGTCACACTCCAAAAACTAAACAAACACACACATCCCAAAATGTTTATGGGCCTCTCTAGGTACATTAGTGCAATTCTATCATATGCTTCTGCCCCAGGTATAGCCAAAATATAGAGCAGAGGTGTCAAACTTGTGGCTATTCATATGTATGGTAATACAACCCTCAGAAGCCCTAGCCATCCTGTCCAGTGGCCAGGAATTCTGGGAACTGAAGTCCACAAGTCTGTCACCATCCAAATCAAGGGTCTTCTATTATTCGCAAGTTCAGGCTCAAGGAACTGTATGGAATCTCAGAAATTATATATATATCATATCATATATCAGAAGCAAACCAAGGGTACAATTTTAATGTATTTACAAAACACAAAGTTTAAAAACTTGGCATTATATTAAATGTCCTTTGACCAGTAGTTGGCCACTTGGAGCACCTCTGGTGTTGCTATATATATATCTATGAAACCAGTAGCATTTTAATTGGCTCCCTTCAGAATCTGCAAATGTGGGCAATAGTGACTAGCAATGATGCACAACATACGTCACCTTTGCGTTAAGGAAAAGCAAACTCTTATTAGATTAGTATTGTAAAAACATAGCAACTAAAAACTAAAAATGCCATGTTAGCTAATCCTTACTATGACAATAATGATTGCAAACATAATTTCTTTATAGATTTTGGATGGTTCTTTCCAAACAGAAGGGCTTGGCAAGGGTGAGCTAAAAGGATTTTTAAAAATTCAATCTTAAGTAGATGATGTCCCCATGTTCTGGGCTAAACAGCTAAAGGTCATAAAAAATTAACTTATCTTGCCGAATGAAGCCATTTTAATGCACTCTAAGTTACAAAAGAATCGCAGCTGGAACCTTTAGGCCAATGGCCTACTATATTTTTCTCTCATTAGTAAGGACAGCAAATATCTACATTTGGAGTTTACCACTACAATTGTCTCCGATTCATTATTCTTCATGATTAAATAGGAGAGTGCAGCGCCAGCTGGGCAAGAATATTCCGTCCTTATTTCATTGAGTCACTTTGCAGCTAAAATTGTTATGTGGTATGTAAAGAGCAAAAAATAGAGCTGTTATCTTGAGCAATTCCACTGGGCAGAAGAGAAGGATGCAAGCTGGCTTTGTGCCATTGGGCTAGATTAACCTTAGCCTAAATATGCTATAGTAGAATCCCAGGCAAATAGTACTCAGGCAAAGTTCTTTTACCCAAGGACTTCTTTTGCTGCAAAGATCAGGGTCTGACATTCATGACCCTAATCCTGTTGGTGTCTAGCGCATTGATCCATTCCTCTAAAGCAGCAGTTGGCTATTTTGGTCCATTTGGTTCAAGGCTGCAGATATAGAGCTCTTGATGTGATCCCATTGTGCATTCCATGCACAGAGGCTATGCAACATCACAATTCAGTAGCAAGGCAGGGTTGTGTAATTGCTGCAGAACTCCATAAGCATAAATGTATACTATGTCCTTAACGTAGCTCATACCTTATACCAAGGTGGGCAAAGTAATAATGATGATGATTATGATGATGATGATGATGTCCAACCTGTGATCCAATATAACAGCCAGCATAGTGATCTTGTTTGCTGTGTACTAATCTTGTTGTGTTTCAAATAATAATAATTATTATTATTATTATTATTATTATTATTATTATTTATATCCCGCCACCATCTCCCCAAAGGTACTCAGGGTGGCTTACAAAGCACTCTAGGGTGTATATATAACATAGAACAGGTAAAAACAGTATAGAACAAGTCACCTAAAATTATAACAACAACCCGCCATCAACAAATGTAGCATAAAATCAAATATACCATATATACATATACACATACATTCATATACATATACACACGCACACATACATACATACAGACAGACATACAAACATATATATATGCAAGCAGACACAAGTATACACACATACACATATGCATATACACATACATACACATATATATATACACACATACATATATATATATATATACACACAAACACACATATATACACATGTACACAAATATAGACACGCACATAAACACATATATACCCACACAAAATACATATACACAAACTGGGCCACAGCAACGCATGGCAAGGGATGGCTAGTATTATATAAACTCAGGCTTTGTGTAAAAGGTGTATACGAAACATAAATGTGTTTAGAGTTGGATATCATCTCCAAGATCTCATTATGGATGTATTTTTCACTATTGGCTATTCTGACTTGAGCTCATGGGAACTGCAGTCCATCAACATCTGCTCAGACCTGGTTTGCTTAATGCATAAATGGCAATATATCAGGAGAGCAATCTAGCCCAGGCATGGCAAACTTGGCCCCTCCCGGTGTTTTGGACTTCAACTCCCACAATTGTGAGAGTTGAGGTCCAAAACACTTGGAGGGGCCAAGTTTGCCCATGCCTGATCTAGCCCAAGGTTCCAGTACATACAATGGAAAATGTGCAGAAAATCTGTGGAAAATGTGTAATTGTACAGAAATCAAACAAAAACAACACCATGCTACTCCATCATTTTACTCACATAAGAAAACCTGTGTGTGTGTGTGTGTGTGCAGGAATATATATATCTGAATCACAAGGAAAGACTTGCAGCCTCTTTGCGTGAGAATTATTTCTTAGGTAATTCTAAAGATATTCCACATAATTTGCTACCATATGAATTGAGCTTTTCTTTGTGTTACAAAACGTATTTCCTTTTAAATCTAGGAACAGATGTACAATCTGGAAACCAGCCAGTTCTACCATTATTTTAGAAAATTGTTCTTCCCTTGCAAATGGTTCTGGAAAGGATTCATGTAAGTATGACTCATAGTATTTTTAAATGATGTTTTGCTCTGTGTAAGGAATTCATTAACTAACCCCACATAGTATTGTATAGGATGGGTTTTTGCATATTCTTATGTATTATGTTAATGTGGTTGCAGCTGGATGTCAGATATGGGAGTGCAGTTTGCAAGATAAACATTTTCACCACGGCACCTCTGTCTGTGTAATGCATGAGATCTCACGAATGTCCCCATCAGTTTCAATGGACAAGGTGAATGAAACTTTCACTTTCTTCTGTATTCTCCTCCTTGAACAGAAAAGTGTGCATGGAAGAGTTATATGTATGTTCAGCCCTTCACATGCCCTTGAAAATTGGAAAACTGTGTGGGAAAAACCCATCACTTTTAAAATCTGAAATAATACCTCTTTAGGAATCTCTAGGTCAGGGGTCTCAAACTTTTTCAGCTGCTGAGCCCTTTTTGAAGCAAAAGTTTCTCATTGAGCCCCAAGAAATGTTATTATATTATAATGTAATGTATTGTAATGTAATATTATTATATTATATATTGGCCCCCTTGGTGGTGCACCTGGAGGGCCAAAGTTTGCCCATGCCTGATCTACAGAGATTCTTGCAGAAACACCTCAGCAAGCAAGAGTCCAAAAGTGGCAGGCAAAAACCCAGAACCTCAATCAATGGTTGACACCAGATGAGAAACTCCCACACCTGGGCACACAGAAGACTGGGCAACCTGAAAGGCGCTGAATATTGTGCTCTGGAACCACGAGATGCAGAGCCAATCTCAAGAAATGGGGCCACAAAGTGGAGTCCACGACAAAGGAGTGTGGGGAAGAGCAAACCACAGACCACTGAATACAATGTGGTCTGAGCCCTGCCACATGCAGAATGGAGGACCTTCTTACAGTGAGACCAGAGACACTTGAAGGGGACAGCTTCTGATCAAAGGAAATTTAGTATAATGTATTATTGATTTATTTATTTATTTATATCCCGCTTTATCTCTCCATACAGAGACTCAAATCGGCTCACAATCAAAAACATTACAACTTAAAAATATACAAATATACAATAGTAAAACAATATATCGTTATATATTATCAGTAATAATTATATTAATTATATTTAATATATTAGTATTACAATTTTACAATATAATATATACAATCTATTATATTGTATATATTATTATATATTATATTATATTGTATATTATTATTAGTGAGCCCCAGGTAGTGCAGTCGGTTAAAGTGCTGAGCCGCTGAACTTGCTGACCAAAAGGTTGGCGGTTTGACTGGGCCACGCATTGCTGTGGCCCAGTCTGTGTATATGTGTATATGTGTGTGTATATATTTGTGTATATGTGTATATATGTGAGTTTGTGTATATATGTGGTTTTGCCCATGCGTTATAATGTTGGGTTTTTTTTGGCTTTTTAAGTCTCTTCCACTGTGTTTTTCAGTGTTTTTATGAGTGATGGTCACTCATTGGCCTGATAGGTGTATTGTGTCCAAATTTGATGTCAATTCATCCAGTGGTTTTTGAGTTATGTTAATCCCACAAACAAACATTACATTTTTATTTATATAGATGATAATAATAAGCTGCTAAAGAGGAAGAGGTGGGAAGCAGATGGCACTACAGAGCCCCTCACTATCACTTGTGGTGCCCCAAGAGCTCCACGGAGCACAGATTGCGAATGCCTATCCTAGGTCATCCTCCTCTGTGAAGATGACTACAGAGTCTCACGGGAGGACTTCGAGATTTCTAGAAATACTATATTAATCAAATCCATGAATAATCAAATCTACAAATGTTAAACCTGATTATACATATAAGGGCACATTTCCAGATCAAGCATCTTTGTTGATATTCCAACCTTGTTAATAGAAATATATACACTCCACTAACTGAAACTCAAGCAACCGGCAAAAAAAAAAGTCAAAGAAATAATACTTCTACTAAAATTGAATATTGCATTCACAAAGCTGTTTTTAAAATAAAACCATGATACATTAAGTTAGGTATGTTTTTATTTGTCTTACTGTACTTTTAATTACTGTAATTCAATATAAGTATCAAGTCAATACAGAATTAATGGTATGATACAGTATTAGTTAGGCCTATTTTTAATAGTAACTCTCAAACAACCAGAAACTACATTTGCCAATTCCCATGGGTGCCACTTAACTGAAATTTAAATCCAATTGATAATCCTAACTGGAGTAGTGAACTGAATCAATGGAAATTTGGTATCATTTCTTTCAAGACTATGATAATATGACTATGATAACAGCCCGAAAATGCTACTTATTGGGCATCTACATCTAAGGATGTGCATTGCCCTTCCCTTGTAGGCCTTAATGACATGTATGAGAAATGGAGATTAAAACTTTCAGTTCTTAGGAAATTAAAGCTTGATCAAAGATTCCTCTCCACAATACATTCCATGGAGATCAGCACCATGTCAAATCCTTATTGTCATCATTGTGATTAAGAGAGGACATGAAGGGTGACCCTCCAGTCTTGATTGAATCTTAATAAATAATGAGGGTGCCTGTTCTAATCAAAAAGGGGGGAAATTGTAACCTTAAGAGGCAATATTTTAAAAATTCAAGCTTCTCTTGGAAAAAAGGCTGAACTGTAAATCTTTCCTCATGTGAGCAATACAAAGTAGAAAAATGTAAAATCTCCACTTCATTATAAGGTTTTGATTTCCTCGATGTTTCAAATATAACCAATCAAAAATTTCCAAATCTGGAATTCTAATATGCCAAAGCAGAACATAAAAGTTACTTTTTTAATTAATTAGTTAATTGGTTTGGTTATTGTTTCAAAAGTTGGAAGAAAAGATAGCTACTCATGATGAGATGCCAAGATCTACTATAGATTATCTTCTTGGGCTTTTCATGTATTCTTTGTGTTGTACTGCCTTTAGTAAAATGCTCCATATTATTCTAAATTAGTGGTTCCCATTCTTTTTTTTTAATCAGGGACCACTTTGACCAGGGACCACTCTCCAACTTTAGTACCAAACAGGTTACGAATCAGTTTTTGGTCAACTTTAGATTTGGTTTGGTTATTTGGGGTGCTGATTCAGAAAACTGCCTTGAATAGACCACATCAGCTCTAGTTTCTAATGCACAACATATGCCATCCAGTAGCTACCATCTGCTCACCCACAGAAAACTATATATAACAATCTATAGCAAAACTTGGCTTTTCCAATGTGCCCATTTCTGTCTGTTCCATCTACAGAGTCATCCTCATGATGCACTTTCTCCCCGCCCTTAATGAAGTCCTAACCACACTGTTCATCCTTTTGAGCTCCTCCCTCAAAATACACTTTTCCACTCCTATCTCATCCAGGGTTTTATCATTTTATCTTGTGCATTTGGCCTGCCCATTGTGATTTATTTTCCACTATGTTATTTGGCACTGCTTATTCTATTCTGTTACTTTATATGGTGATGTAAATTTTTTTTGTTGCTTTGTATTTTATTTTGTTGTATTGTATTTTCAGGCTTGGCCTCATGTTAGCCACCCCGAGTCCCCTTTGGAGAGATGGTGGCAGGGTATAAAAGATTATTATTATTATTATTATTATTATTATTATTATTATTCATTTTATCCAATGCAATTTTCTGAACCAGCTTCCCAAATAACCCCAGGAACAGGCCTAAAAATGAAGTCACCAAGGCCCCCCGCTTCAGGGCGCAATATTTATTTATTATTTATTTACTATTCTTGTATACCGCTGTATCTCAAGCCCGAGGGCGAATATGGCTTTTTGTCACACCTTTCGTGGGTAGTCAACCTCTTCCATCCCAACATCCCCATTGCCTTGGCACTATAAGAGGATTTAGCAAGACCAGTTACTCTCGTTACAACAATGTAGTAACTATGAGGCCATGGACCATATTTTAGTTCTTGGAGACCACTGGTGGTCCATGGACCACAAGTTGGGAACCAGTGTTCTAAATAAACACTTATGCATAAATTGATCTCATGTATAAGTTGAGGGCAAATTTGGAGCACAAAATTATGGATTTTAGTATGATATATGGATAAACCAAGGGTTATTCCTTAGACCAGAGAAAGCAACAGGGTTGCCTCTAAGGACCAGCCACTCCTGGCCATTGCCACCACCATTTTTCCACCTAGACAAGTGTGCAGAAGTCATTGTTATTATGTTTGTGTTTAACTATTAGAGTATGTGTTTGTGTTTGTAACAGTAGCTAAAACTGGAGTCATCTGGTTTGAATCCACAGTGAGTGTTGCCAAGGAGATGAGTCTGGCTAGCTCATGAGAGTGAGAAGTGGGCGGAGCCAAGCAGGAAAAGTTATGTGCGTTTTAAAAAAAGGAGGAGAAAGAGGCTTGGAAAGGCCTGAGAGAGAGGCTTGTGTGTGAGCGGCTGGTGTTTTCTTAGTCTAGGAGGGCTGAAGAAAGAAACCTGGCCAGATTCTTTAGTCAAAGAAGACTAAAGGAAGCGTAGTTAAGATCCCTAGTTAAGGAAGGACTAGAGATCAGAGATTTGATCGAGGGAAGATCAAATTGAAAGGCTATTTATAGTAGTGAAACACTGTTCACTAGAGAGCTTCACCTCATAATACAGTCCACTATCTGGAAGAGTGGACTGTATTATAAACCACGTGATATTCAAAGTTCCATGAGTTATTTAACAGCCTGCAACCATAAGCTTTGTACACAATAAACTTGTTATCTTTTATTGAAAACCGTCTCATCTCAACTAATCTGCATCTGTAGAGCCAGATCTCATTGGTGGTACCTGAAATACCTCATGTTGGTGGCAGTTACCTTGATTTACAAATAATAATTGGCCTCCTCCATAATATACTCTTCTACACAATTGAAGCCTGAGGTAAATTCCCTGCATAACATCCACATCTGTACAATTGGTGGCAGCGGTGAGATTAAAAAGTGCTTGAGGTAAAATACCTCCATTATTAGGACCTGCCGTTGCCAACCTCAGCAACACACAAGCACCTCCTCGCAATTGGTGATAGTGGTGGGGATCTTCAAAGATAAAATCCCTATACTCTGTCCATCGTTGAGTTCACATCTTCCCAACAAGAAGTCCAGAAGTGGCTCTGCAGCAAAGAGTGTAGAGGGTTTCAGTGTTTTCTTTAGGTTCTCCAGGCAAGGACTAAGCACTCTCCATTTGATACTCCACTCAGAGAAGCAGGTGGTTCCTTTTTGCTATGAGTTAAGGTGTGGCACTTACATTGACCCATGAAAAAGTCTACCCAGTTTTTTGGGGGGAAATGACTAAAAATTCTAGACTGATACAGGAATACATATAGTACGTTAAATGATAAATATATGAACACAATGACTGGAATTCTGCTGGTGTGTTATGAATGTAGGTGACATTTTATCTTCACCTACAGAGATAGTTGGCCATTTTGTCCAATGCAGACATCTTCATGTAGTTAAAGTTTACAAATGCTGAGATGTGTCATGAAAGAAATAGATGCAAATGCTGAATCAGAGGCACATATGCATTCAGATGTGCATTTGGAATGCATTTGGTTACACAATGTTGCAATTCAAGACAAGGACATACCCACAATCAGGGGAGGCTCAACCCATTATGCAAAGTAAGCATTTGCAGTATAGTTGATTTTGCCCAGGGGCGCTCTTGAGATGCTCATGGGGGAAAACAGACCTTGACATATGCGAGTTGTAGTTACTGGGATGTATAGTTCACCTAAAATCAAAGAGCATTCTGAACTCCACCAATGATGGAATTGAACAAAATATGGCACACAGAACTCCCACAACGAACAGAAAATATATATCAATGATTGGTTGGGGGGGGGGGGTGTGCACCAAAATACTGTTTGCTTACCGTTGAAAATTACCTAGGGCCACCTCTGTCCACAATTAGTGTATGATGCCACCTTCAGAGTATCCTGGCTGATGTAGGGTCATAGCCACTCTGTCCTACATACATTGAATCTTGTGATCTTTCTCAAACCTATGGTTTCTCAAAAATTATCTGACATGTGGAAGTGGCAGAGATTTTCCCTCAATGCTTCAGGGGCTGACACAGTAGTTGGGCCCAATGATTTCATCTGTTTCTTTCTCTCCTGGCCATTTGACCCAGACCAGCAGGCAACAGCTTGCGGATCAGCACCAGCCTAAGGCCCATTGCTTTGAGTAAAAAATAGTTGAAATGTTATCCCTAGAAAAATGGAAATATTATCTTACAGCAGTCAGGTGTTTGACATTAACATCCCAGTCTTATACTGGCATTGAATTCACTCCATGGTGAATGATCACATTGCAATCATATTTAGAGCTTGGAGTGGTGAGATTCTTTCATATCCCTAGATGAAAAATTACTATTGAAAAGTTTCTTTTTACATTGGGATGCTCTGGACTACAATCCAAGCATTTATATGGGACAGCCAACTACCTCTGAGCAAAACTACTTAATCTTTTTGATGCACTTTTCCTGACAGAATCCACTGTGGCTGGTGTGGAATTCCCTCAATCTGCCTCTGTTCTACATTCTTCGATGGGCCCTTGTATATTCCTGAAGTGTTTACAGCAGAAACAATTCGCTCAGCACCCCTTAAGAGAGACACCAGTGTATAAATAGTACTGGTGGGCACTGGGTAGGTTCCCCCCTCCCCAAAGAATACAAGAAGGTCAAGGAAAACATTTTCCTTTGAAATGAAAAAGGAGGCCAAAACAAGAATTTTAATAACAGACTTGACACGAGAGCAGCGTAATACCGGCATGAATTACACTTGGTACTAAGCTTTTATTGGCAGCCTCAGATTGCTTTGTTCCTGTCCCTGACATAATATTCAAGGCAGGGTTTATGTTTGCCCAGGACTGGATGGCTGTTCGCTGGAGTCCATGCAAATCAAACACTTGATTTATGCACCGTTCCATTGGAGGGTGTAACATTAAATTTAATTTTGTAAGGGATGCCTGAGGCTCCACTATGCCCAGGGCTGACATTGTGAACTAGGCAGAGAGGTGCAGAGGAATTCATTACTGTTTCCAATATGCGAAAATGCTGCATTTGAATGAAACATTTGTCTCTTGTCAGAAGGGAGTAATGTCTGTGCTTTGTGTGCAGACACCCACGCAGAACTAACTTTTCCCATCTCTGCTTTGGCTTTATTGCCAATTCAGCAAACTGGGGTCCCGGGTTTGGGGTCTAACATTTGAAAGAGAAGGGAAATCAGGAAAGGGGTGCATGATCTTTGTAAGAATGTTCTGGAACTCAAGATGCTGCTCCCCAGGGTTATTGTCATGGGATGTTGCCTTGTACCAAGTCAAAACTATTGGGATCTCTAACACTATGTAACACATTTTTTGTTCCTGGGTTATAAATGCCATTTCCTAATTGATTCTACCATAAAAACACGAGAAAAGTTTATTAAACTGCAAAAGCTATGTGTTTTGCAGGACATCCTGCAACACATTTTGCCATAGTTTTTCAATGAATATCTCAATGAATAGAGTCTCAATGAATTTTCAATGAATTTAGTTTCAACCAATTCAACATAGCGTGTGGCAGCCGCAAAACAAAGTTTCTGGAGTATAACAACTACTTTTAAAGTAAGTACTGCACAATTAAACAGGAAATAACATTTTCAAATTAGGAACAGATTTTTTTTCAAATATTGTTACATAGTGTGTATACTATTTAAAGCAGGATCGATAAACCTGTGCTCCCACATTGGAAGATGCTGGGCTCCATCTCTCATTGACTTTAGATAGATACCAAGTGTTGGGGAGTTCAGCAAGGGGCTGGGGATTTCTCAGAGGATGAAGTGGGTGATGGGTTTCAATCTGAGTAGTCTCTGTGTGATTGGGAGAATTGCAGGCCTTACATCAGAGAGAATTGCAGGCAGTTGAAGATGAGACAGAGGATGTTTTGGATTCCAATATTCGTTCCTTAGCAACAGGGGAAAGAAAAATGGTGAAATGTCAATTTCTCTTGGAAACCGACCTTCAGCCAATGGGGAGTTTTCCCGGGATATCATATTAGGTCTCCGGATGGAGGGAGTGAAAGATAGATTAATTAAGCATTTGGAGACATTCCATGAGAAGTCCTTGAAACCCAAATGTGTTTGGCATGATCTTATGGCTTTTTGGTCCAGCTTGGGCTTAAATTTAGTGGTGTTTACTTGGTGTCTCACAGAGGAGACAACGTTGCCAAAGGTTCAAGTTCCTGTCTCATCTCTCAAGATCATGATTCAAGTTTCCTGTGTTTGCCTATGTTCCTGAAAGAGTTTACCTTGGAAAAAGTTCCTGTTTTCATGATCATGGATTTCTACCTGTGAATAATAATAATAATAATAATAATAATAAAAAAAACTTTATTTGTACCCCGCCACCATCTCCCCAAAGGGGACTTGGAGCGGCTTACATGGGGCCAAGCCCGAACAAAAATTACAATATAACAATACAAATTGCAATCAAATAAACAACATAACAGTAAAATATAAAACATCAAAGCATAAAAAACAATATACACAAAACATAGGAACTAAGCATAATGACAGACAGACAAAGGGCGGGCCACATGTACATAAAATGATTTTGACTCCCTTGTCTTCATGTACTTTGCCATTTTTGAACTATTGCTCTTTTGTATATGGACTGCTGCTATTTTGTAGTTCCTCTTCTACTGCTCTTTTGGAAAATGCCCCCTTTTCCCTTTGTACATGCTTTTCTTAATAAAATGCTGTAGTTGGTACTACTGGACTCTGGTGTGGTGCTGGATAAAAAAGTGTCCCAAGGCTGGAGTGCAACACCAAGACCAATGAGTAGTGATGGAGTTGTCTTTTCTGGAAGATCTTCAGGCTGAATGGCCATTTGTTGGGGCACTTTGATTGTGTGTTGCTGCATGGTAAGGAATGGCTTCAGTGGCCATTGAATGACCACTGAATGGCTTCAGTGGTCTCTTCAAATTCTTATGACTCTATGATGTCCCACATCAGGAGGTCCTCCATCTTTGAGCCTATGTCTATAAGAAGCATCTGTCCAATGGGTTGTTGTAGGTTTTTTTTGGGCTATATGGTCATGTTCTAGAGACATTCTCTCCTGACGTTTCGCCTGCATCTGTCCAATGTCCATCTTAGCTTTGCAGAGATGTGTCTCAGTCTTCAACCAGAAGAGGTTGTTCCCAACTCTTGTTACCTGAGGTCTTTCGAACTAGAGATAGCTCATCTATATTGTAGTTGTAATATGACAAAGCTGAGAATAACTTGGAATATCATGACTGTGAAGATAAAGAGAACTTGAGCAAAGAAGGCAATGCATAAAGCTGAGGATACAAGATGATGGAATGTCAAGCAGAGGAATTAGAATGGTAATGAGGAATGTAGGAACTGAGGGAAAAAGCTGAACACGTAGGAGGCCGATGCTAATGTAAATTTGTCTAACTGTGGTGCTCCTTGAACGTTGATTAAAGTTATATGATGTCACTACTCTATTTCCAAGTCCTAATTACAGTAGAAAGCAGGTCTGAAACATTGAATGGATTAATGTATTGAACTGCTTTAAAATGCTGCTGATTAACTGGACAGCAGATACATTGATTTTTATAAATATGTATTAGGAATATTTATGAAACATATACTTATACTTACAAAAAACTTCACATGGCTAACACCATCTTAAACATTGAATAGAATCTTATGAACAAAATATTCTCATTTTGTGAGCTGTTGTTTTTGTCATACGTAAATGTACATAATATATGTATGCATATAATGCATCTGGCCCAGCCTACCTGTCCAAACTTATCTCCCTTTATGATCTACCTTGGAGGCTAAGCTCGTCCAGGGAGGCTCTGCTCTCAGTCCCACCTCCTTTGCAGGTGCAACTAGTGGGGATGAGAGACAGGGCCTTCTCAGTGGTGGCCCCTCATCTATGGAACTCCCTAGCAAAATTAGATCAGCCCACTCCTTCCTCGCCTTCAGGAAAAGACATGACATGGATTTGGGAACAAGCTTTTGACCAGTAAGTGGAGCAGTGCAATAAGTAACTACGAATTAATGTGATTGACAAATGGAATTGCCTTGTATTATGATTTGGATTGCGTGATTTTAATTGATGTTTTAACTTCTTGGGTTTTAATTGTAATTGTTTATTTTGCGGACATATATGTGTATGGCATCATATTGTTGCCTGTTGTAAGGCCACTCTGTGTCCCCTTTATGGTGAGAAAGGCAGGGTACATTGAAATCCATAAGCATGTGGACAATTTCAACAGAAAGGAGGAAACCATGAAAATGAACAAAATCTGGGTACCAGTATTAAAAAAAACTCTAAACTTACAACAGCAAAACAACAGAGAGGAAACAATCAGGGACAGCTAATCACCTCTGAACAAAAGATTCCCCCAGGCACTAGCAAGCCACACCAAAAACTTCATGGACATCAAATGCTAATCAAGGTGGTCAGTTGAAACATTCACACTTAGCTCCAGCAAACAAGAGTTCTTTGTCCCACCCTGGTCATTCCACAGATATATAAACCCAATTTTCCTAGTTCCAACAGACCTCACTACCTCTGAGGATGCTTGCCATAGATGCAGGTGAAATGTCAGGAGAGAATGCCTCTAGAACATGGCCATAGAGCCCAAAAAAACCCTACAACAACCCAATAATCAATCAATTAATTAAACTGAAAGAATTGATTGTGTAAATTTAATCTTATAACTGCTGATAGTACATTGGTTGCATTTAGCATTAATTTTGTCCCTGAAAATTCTAAACAGTCTTCAAGATAAGACCAATATAATACCACAATGCAGTAGCCAAGCTGAACACAAGCTCAGGTCAGTAAGAATTTCATTCAATGACACTAATGGTGGAGTCTTGCAAAATCCCAAGGTCAAAGCCTATATCCGAAAAAAAATTCTTGGGTTTCCATTGACATGGCTACGCTCGGATATTTCTGTCATCAAACCCATTCTCTAGCAAAGATCATTGATTTCTATGGTCTTGTAATGTCTTGTCATTAAATAGTACATGGTCTGTGAGTTCAAGCTGCTCCCCCTCCCAAAGGCTCCAAGTGGACTTGAAATATAGAGCTTTTAAAAACATTTTTTGAAAAATGCTGCTTCTTCAAGTCTATTGATTTCCTTATTGAAATCAATATTTATATAATGAGGTTTGAAGCAATTCTGATCCATGTCGATGCAGTGAATTCAAAGGCCATGTGGGTGTGGGGGTGGGATACTATGTTAATGGAAGTGTAAAAGGTCTATAATAGACCTGGAGCAGTCAGATGATTCAAAGTCAAGGATGTTCTGGTACCTTTAATGTTGACCCCAGGACCCTTTGAATTTTAAAAAGGCTGCGGGGTATTTGATCACACAATCACTAAAGCTTTGAGCAATCTGACACTGTACTACTGTTTCATGTCAGGAAATCCCCTGTTTTGTTTTGTTTCTTTAGTATTCCTCTTTATTTACTGTCCTGATTTAGAGTTTTTTAAAATTCTGGTAGCCAGATTTTGTTTATTTTCATTGTTTCCTCCTTTCTGTTGAAATTGTCCACATGCTTATGGATTTCAATGGTTTCCCTGTGTCGTTTGACATGAAACAATCAGGGCCAGCTAACACTTCCCAAAAAAGGATTTCCCCATGCAGGAAGCAGCCAGGCTTTGAAGCTGCAAGGCAATTCAGTGCTTTTTTATTGTTGTTTTATTGTTTTATCCCACTCCCACCCTCCCCACCTTGTACATACAATTTATACATTAACTACAGAAGTTACATTTGAAATATCAATCTCAGTCTTAAGCGATACCTATCTATCTACTCAGGAGCCCCCGGTGGCGCAGTGGGTTAAAGCACTGAGCTGTTGAGCTTGTTGATCAAAAGGTCGCAGGTTCGATTCCGGGGAGCGGCGTGAGCTTCCGCTGTCAGCCCTAGCTTCTGCCAACCTAGCAGTTCGAAAACATGCAAATGTGAGTAGATCAATAGGTACCGCTCCGGTGGGAAGGTAACGGCGCTCCATGCAGTCATGCCGGCCACATGACCTTGGAGGTGTCTACGGACAACGCTGGCTCTTCGGCTTAGAAATGGAGATGAGCACCACACCCCAGAGTCAGACATGACTGGACTTAATGTCAGGGGACTACCTTTGCCTTTACATTTTTTTCTAATTTCAATGGTAATCAAAGTGGCCAGTTGCAAAATTTGCACTTGCCTCATCTACTGATTGTGTGGCTGGCAAGCTTGCTTGGAGCATCTCTTTGCCTTTTCCCACCAAAGCGATACCTATTTATCTACTCACATTTTTTTCTAATTTCAATGGTAATCAAAGTGGCCAGTTGCAACATTTGCACTTGCCTCAAGCAGACAAGAGTTTTTTCTCCCACCCTGGACAATTCCACAGATATATAAACCTCACTTGCCTAGTTTCCAACAGACCTCACAACCTCCGAGGATGGCTGCCTCAGATGTAGGCAAAATGTCAGGAGAGAATGCTACTGAAACATGGCCATTGAGCCAGGAAACTTCATAGCAACCCAGAAAAGAGATCTGTTTTAAAAAGTGATTTTGGAAGAGAGTTTAGAAAATTATATACCTGGGGGATTCTGGGCATAGTAGTTCTAATTGGGTAGCCCCAATTACCCATTGAATAAATTGAATTTACTTATTTATCATGGAATAATTTATTCAATTGGTCTACTGAAGTTGATTCTACCAACGGGCCAGACAAAATAATTTTTCCAAACTCTGGAAATGGAACCCCCAGGTCTAGAAGGAGTTAAAAAAGAGGAGAGTTTTCTTATTAATATGGGAAGTTTTTATTAACGTACTTATGCAAAAAAAAAATCAAAATTTTCACCCATCCTCACTGAAAAAATGCTCAAAGATCAGTGGATATGCGTATCACCCAGGCGCACCCACTCCCCTTCCCTTCCGCTCTTCCTTAAAAGAAAATAACTTCCAGTATGGGTCAATCTTTTAAAATTAAGACAGTCAAGAGACAAAATGTCCCAGAGTGCACTTACATATTCCTGAGTGGCTTTAATCCCAAGATCCATTTATAAAGGCTCGAATCCATACATATGTACAAATGATGAATTAAGTGGATCAATTTTACCTTATGTGTATTCATCACCATACCATTCATTAGCTGAACAAAGAAAATAGCTTCAACATTTCAGATCAAGAGTCTATCAGGGTTTGGCAAGACAAAAGGCTCCCGCTTGAAGTGCATTAGGCTGCTCCAAGGGAGTCTATACTCCAGACTGACCTTGATAACCTCCTTTGAAAGTTTTTTTTTTACTTCTTCGGTGGTTTGCAATACTTTGCAACAAAAATGCCCATTGATGAGTTTTCCAATACTAATCTGTACTCTCTAACCCAAACTGTGCTCCTCCAGGTGTTTGGGACTTCAGTTCCCAGAAATCCCAATCAGCTTCCCACCTGTTAGGAATTGTAGGAGCTGAAGTCCAAAAAATCTGGAGGAACACAATTTGATAAACTCTGCTCTAACCTATTTATTTGTCGGTTCTTGTGGGTTTTTTCGGGCTATATGGCCATGTTCTAGAGGCATTTTCTCCTGACGTTTTGCCTGCATCTATGGCAAGCATCCTCAGTGGTAGTGAGGTCTGTGGGAATTAGGAAAATGGGTTTATATATCTGTGGAATGACTGGAGTGGGGCCAAGAGCTCTTCTCTGCTGGAGCTAGGTGTGAATGTTTCAACTGACCACCTTCATTAGCATTTGAAGGCCTGGCTGAGCCTGGGAGAATCTTTTGTTGAGAGGTGTTAAGCTGTGCTTGGTTGCTTCCTCTCTGCTGTTTTGCTGTTGTAATTTTAGAGTTTTTTAATACTGGTAGCCAGATTTTGTTCATTTTCATGGTTTTCTCCTTTCTGTTGAAATTGTCCACATGCTTATGGATTTCAGTGGCTTCTCTGTGTAGTCTGACATGGTGGTTGTTGGAGTGGTCCAGCATTTCTGTGTTCTCAAATAATATGCTGTGTCCAGGCTGGTTCATCAGGTGCTCTGCTATGGCTGATTTCTCTGGTTGAAGTAGTCTGCATGTTCCTTGATTTGTGTTTGGGCAAAGCTGCATTTGGTGGTCCCTATGTAGACTTCTCCACAGCTGCATGGTATACTGTAGACTCCTGCAGAAGTGAGAGGACATTTGTCCTTATGGATATTCATGGCATCTGTAGAATCTCCCTCCATTTAGAATGACTTGAATGTTTTCCTGTCCTTTCTTCCCTGTCCAGCTTTGGCATCCATCCACAGAAACTGGAAATGGTATGAAATGAGTGATCCTGTCTTTGGGTACCTACTAATACCTATCTGTATACATCTGTGAATATGTGAAACCATGGACAATAGCAAGCCATATTGAAGTGAAGGACTCCATGTGAAGGGTGAACTAATGGTTCTGGGCTTGATTCCAGACTTCAGAGAAGCTGGGTTGCTGTAGATTTTTTCGGGCTATATGGCCATGTTCTAGAGGCAATCTCTCCCGACGTTTCACCTGCATCTATGGCAAGCATACTCAAAGGTAGTGAGGTCTGTTGGAACTACGAAAAAAGGGTTTATATATCTGTGGGACAAAGGACTCTTGTCTGCTGGAGCTAGGTGTGAATGTTTCAACTGACCACCTTGATTACCATTTGATAGCCTGGCAAACACGATAGCCCAAACACGAATCAAGGAACATGAAAGGCACTGCAGACTACTTCAACCAGAGAAGTCAGCCATAGCAGAGCACCTGATGAACCAACCTGGTCACAGCATATTATTTGAGAACACAGAAATGCTGGACCACTCCAACAACCACCATGTCAGACTACACAGAGAAGCCATTGAAATCCACAAGCATGTGGACAATTTCAACAGAAAGGAGGAAACCATGAAAATGAACAAAATCTGGCTACCATTATTTAAAAACTCTAAATTTACAACAGCACAACAACAGAGAGGAAACAATCAAGGACATCTAATCACCTCTCAGCAAAAGATTACTCCAGGCACTGCCAGGCTATCAAATGCCAATCAAGGTGGTCAGTTGAAACATTCACACCTAGCTCCAGCAGACAAGAGTCCTTTATCCCACCCTGGTCTTTCCACAGATATTAGGGCTGGGCGGTTTTGTTCGTTAATTTCGTAATTCGTTATTAATTCGTTATTATTTTTTGATAACGAAGCGATATTGAACCATTCAGGAGCAACTAAAAAACGAAACGAATTTTCCCAATTCGTTTCATAATTGTTTCGTAATTGTTTCGAAATTGTTTCGTAATTGTTTCGTTATTATTTCGTTATTATTTCCGTATGTCTGGTGCAAGTTTTATAGTCGTTGTTTGTTTTATCAGTGATAAAAAAATAAATTATCACACCAACAGTCAACAACAGAGGGAGAGGGAAGCTTCAGAAGTTCCCCCGTCCCATTTGGAGGGTTTTTTAGTGTATTGCGCAATCGCGTCCGCCATTAACGAATTGATTCGTTATTGTTTCCAAATTGTTTCGTAATTTCCGAAATTTCATAAATAGCGAACTTTTTAAAAGAAAAATTTCGGAATTCTTTTAAAAAATGAAACGCAAAACCCCCTAAAAACGAATTGAATTTAGAAACAAATTTTTCCGTGGTTGGACAGCCCTAACAGATATATAAAGCCATTTTCCTAGTTCCAACAGACCTCACTACCTCTGAGGATGCGTGTCATAGATGCAGGCGAAACTTCAGGTGAGAATGCCTCTAGAACATGGCCATATAGCACGAAAAAACCTACAACAACCCATTTATTCCAGCCATGAAAGCCTTCAGAGAAGCTGTCCAATGTGCTGAAACCATTTGTGGGCTAGGATTCAGACCCTGGGTAGCTTTGAAGTCTGAAATAAAATCGAGACACATGCACCATACCCTTGGCATGCCACTGGCTGCGTCTGTGATCAAATATCTCCCACAGACTTATACTCAGATCTCAGTGTCATGGTTCTCTGTGACAATGATCATGCCAGAGTTCCTATTCTGCACCACATTTTAATTACAGTAGCCAGATCCATTCATGCTCAGGGCTTAAAGTAAGGGTCAAGCTACCTTTTATTACAAGCATCTATGGCTTCTAGAGGATTTGGTGAAAAGTTAGTGCTGGTGCCATAAGGTTATGTCACAAGGAAGGGTAATTGCTCCAATCAATAACAGCAGAACTATGGTTAATTGGTACTTCATTGGAGTCCATAAGTCAGAAAGACCAGGGAGGAGCCAGTGGCTGTGAATGGTTCTAATATCAGTAAAGGCAGTGAAACTATCCTGAGGTTTAATAATAACAATAACAATAATAATAATGCACTTTATTATATTCCACCCTTCTCTCCTAGGGGACTAAGAGCAGATTACAGCATTTACATACATAGGCAAGCATTCAATCATATATAATGAGACACACAAACAAAGGCAGAGGCTTCTCCTTTCATTTCTGGCTTCTGGATGCAGTGCTCGTCTCTGTCTCTGGGGAGGTGCTTTCCTGCATTTTTCAAGCCAAGGAGCCTGCATTGTCATCTCCTGATTGTGTGGCTGGCAAGATTGCTTGGAGCCTCTCTTTGCCTTTTCCCACTAAAGTGGTACCTATTTATCTACTCACATTTTCATATTTTTGAACTGCTAGGTTGGCAGGAACTGGAGCTGACAGACGGGAGCTCACCCCATCTCATGGATCGAACTACCAACCTTTAGGTCAGCAATTCAGCCAACCTTCAAGTCAGCAGTTCAGCAGCACAGAGGTTTAACCCATTGCACCAACCACTGTGGCTCCTTTACTCTGAACCTTCATGGAACTATCCACAGTGCTGAACCTATTTGGGAAAATAACTCAAAAGAACTAGACATCATCTATGGAAGTTCCAATGCTATAGGCAGGAGTTTGTCTGAAAATTAATCTTTTTAAAGCCTCCCCCCCCCCCCCAAAAAAAAAAATCAGTAGAAGGATTCAATCTAGCTACTTAACACTGTTCTTCTAAGAGATCCACATACCAAGAATTAAAAATAAATTCCTGATTGCCAAATGCTTTTCATTTCCTTTTCATGTTTTAATTGCATTACATAAACTTAAACCATGTTCTTAGTTTCTGATTATTATGCATGTTGAATTTTGGCACAGTGCTTAGCAGGAAGAGGCAGTAAATCTCTGCAGTCGAATCATGGTTAAAATGCACATAATAATACAGATTAGAATAAAACCTGAGAGGTTTCAATGTTGCGTTAAAATGTAAGGTAGGGCCTTCCAGATATTGTTGGACTAAGGAATGCTGAATGTTGAAATTCAGCAAAGTCTGGATGGATGCATGATTCCCACTGAGGGATTCTTGGCATTTTATTCTTACCTCTTTCTGTGTTGGTTGCAACATGGCTGTGGTGGCCAGAAAGTGAAGCATAGGTGTTAAACAGAAAGTGGCTGGTGACTTCTTCTAAATATAATACAACCAACCTGTAAAGGTTATCAAACCTTCACCATACGGTTGAGGAAATTTTCCATCAGTCCCCAAATTTCTACCATTACAGGAATTAGGCATCCAAAGAAAAAGGCCAGGCAAACTTATAGAGAGCAAACATAAGAAATATAAGAGTTATGGGTATTAACAATTGGAATTTTCTACTATGCCAAAGGGAGCCCCCGGTGGCACAGTGGGTTAAAGCACTGAGCTGCTGAGCTTGTTGATCGAAAGGTTGCAGGTTCGATTCCGGAGAGCGGCGTGAGCTTCCACTGTCAGCCCTAGCTTCTGCCAACCTAGCAGTTCGAAAACATGCAAAATGTGAGTAGATCAATAGGTACCGCTCCGGTGGGAAGGTAACGGCGCTCCATGCAGTCATGCCGGCCACATGACCTTGGAGGTGTCTACGGACAACGCTAGCTCTTCGACTTAGAAATGGAGATGAGCACCACACCCCAGAGTCAGACATGACTGGACTTTACCTTTACCTTACTATGCCAGAAACTGGGAAATGAAGGGAAAATGTCGCTGAGGAACAGAATTATTTATTATTATTTATTTGCTTCATTTATATCCCACTTTTCTCACCCCATAGGGGAACTCAAGGTAGCTTATAACTCTGGCAAGATTAAATGCCACTTAAAACATAGTCATAAAACATATCCCATATACTAAAAACAGTTAGAACAGTTAAACAATAAAACACATACAATAATAACAGATTAAAACATATAAAGTGCATGATTCCATTCATCCGTAATCAAAGAATCATAAGAGTTGGAAGAAACCTTGTGAGCAATGCATTCCAACTCCCTGCCAAGAAGCAAGAAAATAACATTCAAAGCACCCCCAGCAGATGGCCATCCAGCCTCTGTTTAAAAGCCTCCAAAGAAGGGGCCTCCACCACATTCCGGGGCAGAGAGTTCCACCGCTGAACAGCTCTCAAAGTCAGGAAGTTCTTCCTAATGCTCAGGTGGAATCTCTTTTCCTATAGTTTGAAGCCTAATTGGAGCTTCTGGGCCATCTTCAAAAACAACCCCATGTAGAGCGCATTGCAGTAGTCTATATGAGATGTAACAAGAGCATCGACCACCACGGCCCCTATTCCTATTCAGAGAGCAATCCCTTTATTCCTCACTTCTATATCTACACCCTACCTCCTCCAGTTTTACTAAGTGCTGGAGAACCCATACTTTCCAGACAGATTTTAAGAAATAGTAAGAGGGATATTAAGGGAACAAGACTAAAAACATTCCATCAGTGTGGAGAAAGCAAATTCAGTGACTATGGGATACTCAATGGAAAATGGAAAGAGAAGACCATAACTGGCTGACTAGACAATAGCTGAGGAACATTGCATCTTTATGCAGAAACTCCCAGAATCCGACTGCCAGTATGGCCACTGTCAGGAACAGTTAGATACTTTGATGCAAATTTCACTTGTATGTTCCAACTAATAAAATTACATATTAATTTGTTCAACTTTATACATACAGAAACACATGTACATACACATACACACCAGACATCAACACGTGACATGAACCAGCCTTTAGGAACTTGATGTTTTTTCTGGTTGAAGGCTGACATTTACCATTGTTTTGGAGAGCCGACCAGTATTAAAAGTCTACACATGTGCCATCTGGAACCAACCCCAGCGGTGGAATGAAATGCTCCATTAACAAAGTTCCTAATTCTTTCCAGTGTAAATATACTGGAACGTTCCTTCAAGACAAGCTTTTTGCCTGCTGATCTGTCAAATTGAATATTAATGAAAACATAGGCCCCATGCCCAAGGATCCAGCCAAAAAACAATATGAGTTGAGCCTATTCTTTCAGATTTATAGCAGACCTCTCTGTCTTTTACATTCATTGTATAGACATTTGCGATAAATTAATTTGAAAGACCGTCTACTAAGCACTGAAACGGTAGCATGCACTGGTCTAATGCAAAACTTGTTCTCTTCCAAAAACATAATCATTTTTAGCTTGATTCCTTCTTTGTTTAATTTACAGTATATCCTGCTTTTGTTTTATATAGGGACAAAGATACAACCAAGAGAAAGCAAAACTGTGTCCATGTGTTGTCGAAGGCTTTCATGGCCAGAATCACTGGGTTGTTGTAGGTTTTTTGGGCTTTATGGCCATGTTCGAGAAGTATTCTTTCTTGATGTTTTGCCTGCATCTATGGCAGGCATCCTCAGAGGTAGTGATGTCATGTATATGTGTCCAAACTTCATTCCTGGAGTCTTGTAAATGATTGCACAGAAACCTCTCAACACATGCAGTAAAAATGTATGGTGTTCTGCCTAACTATCCAGTTTTGCAAGCATAAGTATCCTAGGTTTGAACCATTGTTTCCAAAATAAATCCAATATGCTCATCCCCCTTTGCTTTGAATTTTACTGATTCAAATGCCATAAATGGTCCCATCTTAAACTGGACTTGAAACCATTCCATTCCATTCAGCATAACAGCAATGTCATTCTCAGGGAGCAGAAATCTAGATTTTCTGGGATAAGAAGTCCTTATGTTTTTGAATAGCCTGAATTGCTATTCAGAAAGGTATCAAAGCAGGAGGAAATTAGGGTTGGGTTTGTTCCATTGTTGCTTATGTCAGTTTCCCTACTGAAATTCCCCTCTGAGGGCAAAATGAAAAGGAGATGCCCCACGTCTTGCAAGTTGGGACAAATAGTTAGCGATTGGGATGGCTCCACAATCCAGAGTGGCAAAGGTGATACATCTTCCACTTTGATGTGCCCCTTATGCTGTGACATAATGTCAATATGAAATCTGGGTCCTGTACTAGTGGAAATATAGGATGTAAATTACATAAATTAACTACAGTTGATCTTGGGGAAAGGTGAGTTAGGAGATATATGCCAGATGTATATAAAAGTATATACATCTCATTTCCATTGGTGCAAAAGTAGTTTGCACTCAACTCAACATGGAGTAAATACATGGAGAGAGCTGTACCTCGTAGTCCCAGGCAAAAGCCAACTGCTGCAGCCTATCCTAGTTTGTGTGTTCTTTCTTATTACAGGCTGAGCATCTCTCATTCATAATTCAAATATCTGAAATACTACATGGTTGTCTGAGAAAATGATACAATAATTAAAACATTTTTTACATGAAACAAAGTTAGTATACCTCAAAGCATCAGAAAGCAAAGATGCTTTGAGGTATACTAACTTTGTTTCATGTAAAAAAAAGTTTTTAATTATTGTAATCATGTACAAGCTGCATAGGAAAACATAGATGAATTGCAAGTTTAGACCTGAGTCCCATCTCCAGGTTATTTCATTATGTGTATGCATGCAAATACAAGTATTCCAAAATCAGGGGGAAATCCAAGACACTTCTTGTCCCAAGCCTTTTGGATAAGGAATACTCAAATTTAAGGACTTCTTGACTGCACTGTGAATTGTTATAGTGTATGGAATGTTGAAACAAAAACTTTGCAACTACCTCTTTTTGGTAATTTGGGAATCTTAAACTGGGGATAGGAAGGCTAAAAGAAAGACTGGTATTTGTGGGTTGTTGGAGGTTTTTTGGGCTATATAGCCATGTTCTAGAAGCATTCTCTCCTAACGTTTTGCCTGCATCTATGGCAAGCATCCTCAGAGGTTGTATGTTTGCTATAGATGCAGGTGAAACGTCAGGAAAGAATGCTTCTAGAACATGGCCATATAGCGCGAAAAACTTACAACAACCCAGTGATTCCAGCCATGAAAGCCTTCGACAATACACTGGTATTTATGCCAGAGATTCCTTCCAGATTGCTGGAGGACCTGATAGCTTTGTAATGATGCTAGGTGCTCCTGCTGGCATTGGCTATTTAGTAAGATGGTACAATTAATTCAGCATCTCAGTGCAATTCAGAAAGTATTACTCATTATAGGTTGCTGCTCATTGCATAGGCATTGCACATAGTCCCCTTGCCTTTCCTGATTTACTTTTGGGGTGTGGGAAGGCACTTGTGTTTGTAATCCCCTTGTATCTGGCTCCAGCGCCTGTTTGGAGCAATAAGTGACCAGACATAATGACTTTCCAAGGTCCTTGTGATACCTTATTAACATTCTGTTAGCATAAGTCCTGACTTTATTATTGACTACACTGAATACACAATGCACTGACCTCTGCCACCTGCAACTAAATCTCTTCCTGCAGATCTATCAAACTGATTTCATACGGAAAAGAAGTGGCTGGGGGAGGGGACAGAAGAGAACTATTTTGCCCTGGGAAACTTTGAGGACTCCATGGGAAAGCTTCCCTCTTGACTGGGCATTCATTTGTTTATCACATTAAAACATTAAATTATAACTCCAAAGAAAATTGAATAAAATAACCATTCTATAATCTTCTAACACCATAACAATCCAGCAAGGTTAGACCCAACATTTATGTAGTCAGAACGTCTTGCTGACAACAATAGTCAAAGTTTTGGAAAGTTGGGTTGTTTTAGGGGTTTTTTTGGGCTGTATGGCCATGTTCTAGGAGCATTTTTTCTTGACGTTTTGCCTGCATCTATGGCAGGTATCCTCAGAAGTTTTGGAAAGTTACTTTTTTTGGAATACAAACTCTACCATGGAGCAACTAGGTGTAGCTGTCACATTACCAAAAGACATACAATATCCTGGTAAGTTCTGGGAAATTTGTAATTGTGTGAATGCCATGAAGTGGCAGCTTCCTCCTACAAAGTCCTTAGAAATTTATTGCAATGGATCCTTCACAAGTGCCATTAGAAGTGAGGTACCCAATATTTGTCATCCAGGTTTTGTATTCGAAATTGGGAGAAGGTGTCATGCAAGGGATTACAAAGTTTCTCTCTTGGGAAAAGTATCTTTTTATAACATGCCTGCTGCAATGGATACAATGAATCACAAAACAGCCCAGAAAGGGGTATGATGAGGTTAATCAATCATTTGTCCCCCAAACTAAGTGCAACTTAGTGGAGTAACCAGGTGTGCTATAGAGCAAAACACAGGTCTGTTGCTATATACTATGTTCATAACAATATCTCTGAGTCCTCATAAGGTCCAAAGGCCTTCTTCAGGATAAAATAATTATTACAGGCAGTTTCCTGAAAGCATCACAAACATAATGATTCCAGAATCTTGGTGTGGACCATGGGCTAAAAAACTCCAGATCCAATGGTACCCACCAGTTTCAAATGGGGGGCTCCTCTTAGATGCTATAACCAAGAATATAATCCGAATAATGCTTCATTTCTATGTCTTCTTCACATCGTTGTGAACTTTTCATTTGAAACAGAATAATTAAAAGTATCCCTCTCAACATCTCCATTAACTCCCAGCAGAGGGGGGAGAACTTGTATTTCATTGACTGTAGTTTATGCAAATGAGGTCAGAGGAATTAACATATTGGAAGGAGCTGACATTTGTCCTGATATATTGAATCATTAGGATGACAGAATCACTTAAGCTGGATCCACTAACATCAGGTTTCCACTCATTATTGACCCCCGCAGAGTGGACCTGACAAGTCAGGCTGCTGCAAAGTTCATTAATAATTTGAAATAAATCAGCCTTTCAGAAGAAAAACTGAAAACGGATGACACCAAACTCACACTTTTGCAACTTCAGCACAAATAAGGTTTCACCAAGGACACAAGGAGAATAGCATTGTCCTCTGACCTATATTCAGATAGGTGTTCATTAACAGGTGGTCATAATGCTGATAGAGGCTGATCTCATAGTCAGTAGGAAAAAAAATGGTTCATTACTGCACACAGCCAGACCTTTTCAGACTGAAACTATTGTTGGGCTACAGCTCTCAGAATTCCACAGCTAGGGTTGTTGTGAGAGTGTGGTTTTCCAACTCATTCAATGAAGGTGAGTGATACAACTTAACCACATCCTTTTTAAATGAATCACAGCTTTCCAGACAAAGGACTTGGACAACCTACTTTTTACTTTCTGTATGGAAGCTAGAGTCCTTGCATGGAAGAATAACTTCACCTAAATCAGGGATAGGCAACAAGAAGACTAATTCATCCTTCTGAGAACTTGGAAGTCACAAAACTCCCCTTTACCCCACCTTATTCCTCCTTATACACACTCACATATTTCACAGCCAAAGGCTTCAAATGACCCCAGCAAGAGATAGCTAGGTATTTTGCTACCACATATTCATATAACATGCTTTTTCTCAAAAACAAGAGGTAACAAGTCACTTTAGGTTTTGAAATAATTTTCCCCATGTATAAAACTGATTGTGAGAAATCTTACTCAGAAAGTGCAGGGCTTCAAAGTCAGTCAGAGGAGCCAGAAACTGCAACATTAGATAAGGAGTTGGACGAAGAGATAAGAGATACAGAAGGCTCTTGGGGAAAACACCTGGAGTCATGGAGATCAACAGAGGTCTTTGTTTACAGATCACAGCAGAAAATAGGCATCATAGGTCAGAACAATTACGTGGGAAAGTTGGGGAGAGATTTTGTGGAAAAACATGACTTCATGGATGCCTATTAATTAGCAAGTTGCTTACCTAAGAGCTAGTTCAGGCAATGTAGTGTTCAAGTGAGAACCTAGGCCTGAGCTCTCTGGTTCTTGTTTCAAGCCTTTGGTTTTGAATGTAAATTTCCTGGAAGTATTCTATGTTCTTGTTTTTATATTCCTGCTCAAGTTTTACTAAGTATACCTTTTGCTTGTGGACTTATACTGTACATGTGACCTTTTTGGCTATTCCTTGACTGTGTTACCTTGGGATCCACATGAGATTATACATCTACTTTCTTTATTCCTGATTTTTGTCTATACTTTTAATGTGTTTCTACAATAAACTGCTTATATTCTGGACTCTTATGTGGTGCTGTTGTCATAGGTGTTCCCAGGCCTGGAGTGCAACAATCACACAGGGTTGTTTTAAATAGAAAACAGCATCTTCTTGCAAGAAACAGAATCTTCTGTGAAGGGAATGATATTTCTATGTAGAAATATTATTTCTTGAGCATAAAAATATTTTTTTTCTGTCCAGAACATTCTGTTTTCTATGCAAATAATCTATGTGCACATTTTTCATGAAAGAGTCCCCAATTTCAGAATTTTCTGTGCAGAAAAACAGGACTTGTAGAGAAGTAGTTTTTTTTCTGCAACAGAAATAATGTTACCATGTGGAAACATGCTGTGTGGAAATAGAAAATCCTGTTGTTTGAGCGAAAATGGGTGTTTTCTATGTAACATAGTTATATGTGAATTTTGAACAGGATGAGCCTCAAACTGCAAAGAATCTTAGAATTAGTCCAGAATTTTTCTCATCAAGGTTTCCTAACACTTGCAAAAATTATTCACCACAATTCTGTAAACCTTTTCTGATATTATTTTCATCCCAAGGACCATGTGCATCCTTGCACCAACTTTGCTGGTCACTCATTTAAAGAAGCAGTGGGAAAACCTCTTCTCGAGGAGAAACAATATGGAAACCCATTGGCCTGAGAAAGTAATTTATTTTGAGGGAAGCTGTCAGGGTAATATTCCAGAGATAAACAAAAGGCAGCAAGGTGGGATCAAAAGTAACACCATATTTAAATATCTTTTGGCAGGTAGCAAAGAGATATCTTGATCATTTTGAATGGAATGGGTAAACACACAGAGATTTTGGAAAACCATGAAGGGTGTAGCTTTGTAGAGAAACCCAAAGGACTGGAGCTTACTCCTGGATGTCTAGACTTGGCCCTCAGCCCTGATGGTTGCCTACCTATAACATCAAACATTATCCTGTACAAGACATGTGGCGCTGAATCACTTGGTCCTCTAAATTTCCAGCAACAAAAAACCCATGGATGCCATATATGACATCAGAATATGTCATGGACACATCCAGATTCCAGTATCCAAACCACCATTTATTATCAATGAAGGGAAATCTTCCCAGAAAACATCTCAGCAATGAGGAGCCAAGAAACTGAAGATCCACCAAGGACTCTCAATAACCGCAACAATTCCAGAGAGATGCCTGTTGTCAACAGTGACTCAAAGGACATGAAAGATGGAATCCATATATCACTGAAGGATAACTAATAGCATTCTGCCATGGCTCTACTGGCAAGTTGGGACATGTCCAGAAAAGAGCAACAAAATGATCAAAGTTCTGGCAACCATGTCTTATGAAGAGTGCCTTAGCGAGTATGTCTGGATATGTTTAGTTTGAAGACTGAGTAAAGGCATGATCGCAATCTTTAAACATCTGAAATAATGCCATGTCATAGATGTTATGATACTGCAGAGACTAGAATGCAATAAATTCTATTTTTTTGAACAATTCACTCTAAACAGTAGGAAATACTTCTTTACTGTAAGTGGGGAATAGATTGCTCTAGAGCAGTGGTTCTCAACCTGTGGGTCCCCAGGTGTTTTGGCCTACAACTCCCAGAAATCCCAGTCAGTTTACCAGCTGTTGGGATTTCTGGGAGTTGAAGGTGCAAACATCTGGGGACCCACAGGTTGAGAACCACTGCTCTAGAGCGTGATGGAGGCTCCTTGTATGGGAGAAGTTGGATGAGCATTTTTCATGAATTCTTTATTGTTGATTCCTGAATTTGTAGGACTTGATGGTCCTTGAGGACCCTTCCAGCTCTAAGATTTTATGATTCTAAGCATGGAACTGACCAAAGTCTGGCTGGGTTTTGGCGGTGGTTTCCAGCCTCTGTGGAACAAAAAGTTAGCACCGCAACTTGTCTTGTTCATAGAAAATTACGCAACATATTTCTGTCTGCCTCTTGTTTAACCTTACAGCTTTACAAGGTTTAAAATATTGATCTTGTGATTTTGGCACTTAAGCTCTGATATGCCATTTCCCTTCAAAACAATAATTAGGATACCGGCCGCTGCCATGGTTGTTGTGGTCCCTGCAGCGTCCTTTCAGGGAAACTCATTTCATTGGTTCATCATTCTTTGCTCTATTGATTACTGTTGTCAACATCTCTACTCCAAATTGTAGCGACTTGATGAGGACAGGTAGCAAGCAAACACTGCAGTGCCGAGTCAGCTGTTTGCTTGCAGATTTGAAAGGCAAAATGTTCCAGGAAGGTGCATTGAGTGTTCAGCCAAGTGCATAATCTTTGTCAGTATATGATATAAGAGCCTACTGAACTAGCTTATATCCCTTGTGACAAACAAGGCCGTGAAATCCAGACCAAAACTTTGCCGTACTCTCTCTTCCTTGTATTCATACAATCCTAGAGTTTCTAGTAC
This sequence comes from Anolis sagrei, assembly GCF_037176765.1. Classification (NCBI taxonomy): domain Eukaryota; kingdom Metazoa; phylum Chordata; class Lepidosauria; order Squamata; family Anolidae; genus Anolis; species Anolis sagrei. The sequence goes on along the minus strand of NC_090025.1, from coordinate 17,848,745 downwards.
CTGAAACTAGATATCAACTTTCCAGCCAAAATTTGCATGCACTCATGCACACACATTTATATGTAATTTTTTCAAAGTTTTACTTAATCCACCCTGCTTAATAGATAAGACAATCTTGCTTCAAAGCACAACATGCATGATATACAATTGACTCTAGTGTATTGAAAACTGCCTTGCATGCCTTGAAGAACACAGCCAGGATATGTCAGTCCCTTGTCCACACTGTTGCAGGGTTATTTGTTATTCCATTGTTTGGTTCAATTTGGCTTGTTGTTAATTAATGCCTTTTCTGTTGGTATCCCTGAACACAGCCTTTTAACAGGCTGCAGCTGGTATGAAATGTTGCTACTGGGATTCTCACTGGCAACAGATGGTATGCACATATAATTCTTGCTGTGTTTCAATAGTATTGCTAGTAGTTACTCCATGTTAACTTCAAGGCATTTCCTTTCATCCAAAAAGCCCCCTATTTGATATTGCAGATAACGTTGTGGTAGAAGCCAGATACGTGTGCAAAGAGAGATAACTGAAGGCCACTGTGAGGTATCTGTCAAGAGTGAAAACAAATCAATGTGATGAAATAGAATAAGTTATTTTTTCTATTATTATTATTATTATTATTATTATTATTATTATTATTATTATTATTGGTTTGTTCTTGATTCTGGCAGCCCAAGAACAAGCCATTAGAACCAATGCCATCAAAGCCAGAATTGAAAAGTTGATGACAGATCCCAAATCTAGACTCTGCAAGGAAGCAGATGAAACAATAGATCACATCCTCAGCTGCTGCCAGAAGATTGCACAGACAGACTACAAGCAGAGGAATAACACCATTGCTCAGATGATTAATTGGAACTTGTGCCACAAATACCATCTGCCTGCAACAAAGAACTGGTGGAATCACAAGCTGGAAAAAGTAACAGAGAATGAACATGTCAAGCTACTCTGAGACTTCTGAATTCAGACAGACAGAGTTTTGGAGCACAACACTCCTGACCTCACAATCGTGTTACAAAACAAAGTATGGATCATCGATGTTGCAACCCCAGGTGACAGCAGGACTGAAGAAAAACAACTGGAAAAGCTGACATGATATGAAGTCTTAAAGATCAAACTGCAAAGACTCTGGCAGTAAAGGTGGCCTAAGTGGTGATCGGCACATTGGGTACAGTGCCTAAAACCTCGGCCTGCACTTAAACACAATCGACACTGACAAAATTACCATCTGCCAGCTGCAAAAGGCCACCTTACAGGATCTGCACACATTATTCGCTGATACCTCACACAGTCCTAGACACATGGGAAGTGTCCGACGTGTGATCCAATACAACAGCCAGCAGAGTGTCTGCTGTGGACTCATCTTGTTGTGTTTCAAATAATAATAATATTAATAATAACAACTTTATTTTTGTATCCCGCCACCATCTCCCCGAAAGGACTCAGGGTGCCTTACATGTGGACCAAGCCCAGTCAAACAGAGTTAAAATATAACACAATAAAAATACATACACAACATCATAAAAACATCATATAATCTCTAAAAAAAAAAAGGTCACTGATGATGACTTAGATTCTCTGTCATATTTGTGTAGTGTAAATCTACACTTATGTAGATATATATCAGATGCACTATGAATTAAATATCAGCGTTGTGCAACCAATTGTGCATCTATCTACCATTGCCCCTGCTTATAATTTTATTTTGAAATGTGGCAAGCACAGTGACTATGCAGTCCCAGTCAATACAGTAGTACATTGAAGGCACTAGTGAATGCTCTTGCATCACTCAAGAACATGCAAATTGCATAGGTAAATCCTGTTGATTAAACCCAATTAGCGAAGTCCCATTTGAACAGTTGTTGAACTATGAGTCAAATGCAGGTAAATTCAGAAGATCCAATGACTGATTCAGGCCCTCAATAATGCTCCCAGAAGAACAAGCTGGCAACATGAAGATTACATAAAGATCACATGAAATATCTTGTTCCCTAGAAGACCATGGGATTTGGGACTGGGGCCCCTTCCACACAGCTGTATAATATCCACATTGAACTGGATTATATGGCAGTGTGGACTCGGATAATCCAGTTCAAAGCAGATATTGTGGGATTTTCTGCCTTGATATTCTGGGATATAGGGCTGTGTGGAAGGGTCCTTCATGAAAAGTGGAGGGCACATTTTGTCTGGCCAGGAAAAAGTTGTAGCAGCCTAGTCCATGTTGTACATCTTTTCATAAGAAGAGCAAATAGCACCCTGTTGTTTGATACCACAAGTACACAACCAAATCTATGGACAGGTGGTCAGGCAGCTAGGCTCTAGAAAAGTGTCAGTAATGACAAAGTTCTGTTCCCGGATTGAATGTTTGTTTGATTGTGCAGTGCTGACTTGGACAGAAGTGGTCTTTTCCCATAAATTTTGTTTGTGTGGCAGATACTTCTGGAGGGCACAGTTTCTGTGCCCAGGACAAAGAACTGAACTTTTGCAGTGATTTGCATATCCAAATCTCCATATATCCATATATCCGCATCTTGAGATTTTTTTAAAAAAAATGCCAAAGTTTCTGGCAGAAGTTTTGTGGTGGCCATCTTGGGAGCCCCTAAGTCTTGCAACAATGCATCCACCTTTGTTACTTGGGTTTGGATGGGAATATTTTAATAAATCGAATGCAGAAATAATCCTTAGAATGTGCTCTTTAACTACCACTATTCACATTTCCACATAATCACCAGACAATTGGCTACATTTCTGCCAATGATAAACAAGTTTTCTTTATATATATATATAATATCTTTATTAGGATTTTGCTTACAACAGTTAAAAGAAAGGATAAGATGGGGTTGGGGAGCGTTGGGGTGGATGGGGAGGGATGGATCAGGTAGTGATATGGAATGGGAGTGTGGGAGAGTGGGGATACCGGGGGAGGGGAGAGGAAGGTTGACAATAACGAAATAATAAGAAAAGTATAGCATGAAGAGGAAAAGAGAAAAGAGATAAAAAATAAAGTAGAATAAAAATAGGGGGGAAAGCCGTCACAGAAGAAGTCGACACTCTGTTTAAGCAACCAGCATCTCACAGTTCTCTCAACATCTTCATCAGAAGCATAATGATGTTCCCACAAATCTTCTTTTATTATTAGGAACAGATGGAAGTCAGATGGTGCTAAATCTGGACTATATGGAGGATGTCGTATGGTAGTGA